>NC_089583.1:84597376-84744809 GCF_019320115.1 Miscanthus floridulus
ATTACATTTGCATTGTTGTCTTGTGTTTGAACTAGATTGTTTCCAATAATAGATCATGTTGGTTTTCATTAAATATATGTGAGATAACCTATTTTCTATTCGCACTTAGCAAACGGGTTAGACCTTTAATCACGTTGTCATTCAATCATCCAAAACCCATTAAAGGGCTAGATGCACTTTCAAATAGAACATGCACTAAATTGCTAAAGGTTTCAATCTGAAAACACAAGGTAGGGTTCTGAAGACAAGTAGACATAGCCGACACGTGCTGCTAAGAAAAGTAGCAATTGCTAAATCAAAATAAACAAAATCCACTCTATTCTTGGTGGCCAGAGACTTATAAATAGATGGGTGGATGACCACACAAGTGTTGGGTTCATGCAACAACTCTATGATGCATCCTTAATAGACCCAACTTGATACATAGGGCATTGGCCCAAAATAGAATGATGTAGCACCATGATGAATAGGTCTCGGCATTGAAACGATGCTTGCGAAACACTCCGATAAGATATGAACACAAGTCTAGATCCATTAGAAAGTAAACTTGATTTTTTCCCCATGAAGTACTGGAACTCTCCAACCGGAATCCGTACGAAGTCGTGATGACTGTCACAAATTGGTGTTGTCCTGGAATATGAATTGAGCCTAGTTGAATCCATTTCCTCGTTGATCTTCTCCATTGTTTTTGAGCAATACAAAAGTGCAGAGGTCTTCATATTCTAAATAAGTTGGGTACAACTCTAAGAACGAACTCACATAATAATTGAGTACACGTGTACAAGTGAGTAAACGGTCTAGGAATATTTTTTTTGCGAGACCCAGTTACAGATGTAGACGCTTACATACACGAGCGTACACTCACCCATATGAACACACGCACACACACCCTACCTCTATGAGCACCTCCAAAGAACTAAGTTGGACCGGCAATTATTGAGATTGACGAAGTCACCACACGTGCCTCGCTGTCGACAGGCATATCGCCTACCATTGAAAGAATAGCGTCGTTAAATCCTGAAATAAATCTAGGAAAATACGAGCACATGTGTCAAGTCGAGGACTTAAACCCGAGTGAGCAGGTTCCACCAAAAGGAACCCAACCAGCTGAGGATGGTGTTGATGTCCTCGTTACCTTGTCTCCTATTTCTCTTCGGCCAATTTTGTTTCCATTTTTTTGTAAATTTTATTTATTTTTCGTTGCATTTTTTATTTTGTTTTTTCTTCAAATTGTTTCTTGATGTTTTTGAATTTTAGTTCTCATTCCGTCAAAAAATTGTTTATAGAATTTATTCACATATATTTGTGTATGCATATTGTTTATATATTAATTTGTATATACGGTTTTGTATATATATAGATAGAAAAAAAAGGCCTCCAAGCTCCTGGTCCGTCCGAAACGTGGTCGTTCCCCTTGGGCTCCGAATCACCCACCTAGCAGAGATCATCCAGCCTAAGGACTAGGATGAGAGGGACTGGGCCTAAAAGGCTTGAACTGACACTTATCTTTGGGCCTAGATCTCGATTTCGTTGCACACGTAGCGTAACTAGAGCAGATTTCGTTTTTGAGGTGCGAAGATGTGATGTCGACGCTAAGCTCGGTAAATTTATGAATAGACAGACATATTTGATTTTTTTAGCCTCCGAGTCTGTAATTCTTAATTTGTTGATCGTTTAGTTTCTAGAAACTCTATAAATTTATTAACAGGTAAACATATTTGATTTTTTGAGCCTGCAAGAATGTAATTATAGGATCCGTGCGGATCAAAGTAGTTTAAGTTTGACTAAATTTATAGCAAACAGAATTATTATTTATGTCTCCAACTAAATTTATTATAAAAATATATTCCATGACTAATCTAATGAGACTAATTTTGCAACAGGAATGTTTTTATTTTTTTATATAAATTTGGTCAAACTACAAACCAATCGACTTCTAAGGAAGCGAGAATTGCATTCTCTTGTAGACGAGGGAGTAATTCTTACTCTGTTGATTGAATAAGGGGGTGTTTGGTTCACCAAGCATCTCCTAAATTTAGTAGCTTTTAATCTCTTTTAGTAACTTTTTAGCCAAACATCTTTATTAAAAGAGACTAAACAACCTTTAGTCAGCTAGTCACCCAAACCTTACTAGCAGCTCCTAAAACAACGTCTGGACAGGGCTTGCCATTCATCAATGCGCACCACACCCCCTCACTCTCTAAGCTCACTCATTCTCTCCTCGCGCTCGCTCTCCTCTGCTTTCTCCGCCGCCGCCGCCACTTCGCTCCACGCCGCTGCCGCTCCTCCCAACCCCTCCGTCGGCGTAGCAGCTCCTCCGCTCACCGCTTCCGCCATGGTGTAACACCCTCGATGTTACATTGTACAATTTTTGCTAAAACACTGCATGAGCATCATACTTGTGTGTAAATATGTGTAATATAGGGTATAAATTAATGTACGACACTTGAAACATTCATCTGAAACAAAAAACAAATGCTACATTTCATGTCGCTTTATATCGTTTAGTATTCTAAGTGAAGTTTTATCAAACAAAAATGCTATAGAACGCTTATACGAAACTTTGATAAAGTCATAGTATGAACTTCGTAGGCGACGATAAAATACGTGCGGTCGAGGACGGGGTTCACTAGCTAGTGTATCAAGTAGCTTGGAAAAGGAATTCGACACGAAACCGTTTGAAGCTTAGTCGTTTCGTGTAAGTTGAAAATGGGTCGACGAAGCCATGTTCAGCAATTTTTGTAGAACGATCGGGTTAAGAGGTGGCAAGGTGTCTTGGCTTAGTTCAATAGCCCTATGTACCTGCTTGAGGATAGAACAACTAGTTTGGCTTTCGGATCATAGAATTGGTTGTTGTAGCAGCTTTAAAAAGAGTGCAAGGCACGTGTTGGGCAATGCCAGCGCCTGGGCGCAGTCACCGCTCGGCTCTCGGCGTTGTCACGGCGGCTGCCGTCGTGCCTGCGCACACACCGCGTGTTTGGCTCTGTGCGGCTGTCCATGGCCTCCTGCTGCCGCGCGCGCGCTGGGCCCGGTAGGCCTGCCTACTCTGCCCCTTCCCATCACGTCCGCCTGAGGCTGCTGCTCGCCATCATGTCGTGTCACGTTGCTCGCACAGCGCACCATCTAGCGCAGCCGCACAGCTACTGCTCCCGTTGACGTCGGATGTGCGCGCGCATGGGCTCGTCCTGCTTGCCTCGTTCTCACGCTTGCGCGCGAGGTAGGCCAAAGGTTCCCGTCACATCGCTTAGCTGGTCGCCGACCGGCTGAGCCGCGCCAAAGCCAAACCAATGCACTGGCCCCCTTCCTTGTTACCAAGCACGTTTGGTGGTCGAGTGGAAGGACAGTGTCGTGCCTAACCGGCCACAGTTGTGGGGGTACAAGGGAGGGGCGTTAATTTAAGTTTTGCCATCGCCGGTCGCCATAAGTCCGTTGGCATCGCCCCTGCAATTTGGCCTCGCATACTCCACAACTTTCCAATTAACCGTGCACACTACGAGCTAGAGTAGTTAGCTTCTGATTGGAGTCATCTCTCCGGGCTCCCTTCCTACGGTGAGGTAATCGGGAAGATTTTCCCCTCGGCGGTCCGCCATGGCCGACGAGGCGAGCGCTCAGCCAGGGCGATGCTCTTTCCTCTATTGTCTCAATCAGACAGGGCTGTTGCCTCCCCTTAAATCGTTCGCCTCGCACATGCAGTGGCTCCACCGACGAAGCAGCAGGGCGCTGGGAATGCCTTCAACATGGCCAGCGTGAACCGAAGCAACCTTGCGCACGTGGCCAGCCCGTTGCCGTTCCTCGCGACTTCGCCCAGTCCATCCGCCACATCTCTAGTGAGGCCCTCTTGCTCCTAGGATAGGCGGTTGAGCCAATTAGTGGCTAGGTAGCCCAGAGCGCTTTGGCGGCCACCGGCGAGTTGGCTTAGATGTCGTTCCTGTGGATAGCTCAGTTGGGCGTGGTAGTGATTCAATTAGGGCTTCAAGGTGGTTACTCTTAGCCTATAGATGGTTATCGAGTAGCAGTAGAGGCATATGGGTAGGTGGTTTCATCGGCGTCGGCCTACCACGGCTAGACCCCACCATGCCGCGTGGCCATGCCTGCGTGATGCACCGTTCTATGCATCTGTTACCTCAATCGGTCGCGCATGGTACGTAGATGCTCATGGGGGTGCTAGTGTGTGCCAGAGAGGTCGTAGCTCGCCGGTGTTTGGCCAGCGAGGCCGCAACCCTGTTAGTCCGGCTAGGGACTTCGTAAAGCGTGAATTAAAATAGAGGTCGGGTCCTAGATGCGAAGCCAGTGACTCATTTAAATAGTGCTCGGGTTAGCTTAGTGAATAGGAGAAAGAACGGGGACTCGTTTGCAAAATGCGCCAGCCGCGCGTGCGTCTTCCCGTGCTGGGCCACAGTCGCGGTGGTGCACCGAGCCGTGCGCTCGAGTCGCGGTGGTGGGCCGCTTCGAGCCGCTCGCGCGAGTCACGGTGGTGGGCCGAGCCACGTCGCGAGTTGGGCCGCGTTGTGAATTCGTTTTCCAATTTTTCCAGCAATTTATAGACGTTTATTCAATATAGTTTCTAGCTAAACTTTGATAAATTATAGTAAATTTGGTAGAGGTCTAAAAATAGTGCAACCAAGTTTGTTAGGTTCACAAAAATACCATCTACCTATTAGTGTAGTTAGATTACAGTCAGCCGTGACTATGGTAGGTTCATAAATTCAAACTAAAGAGCTTAGTATTATGTAGATTAATAATTATAGGAATTTTTATGGTAAATTGGTGATAGCTATAGCTATAAAAACTTTATAGTAGGCTCACTAGATTATTATGTACTTGCTGAAAATTTTGTAGCCCTAGAGTAAGTTCATGAATAGAGTAGCTATTATCCTTGCTTTATCATATATAGCGTAAATCAGCATTAGGAGTAAGAATACATGTAGTTGCTATAATAATGTATGTCATACTTCATACTCGTTATTGGTAATAATAGATAACTTGGTACCGTGGTCGATAGCACTAGCTTAGTAGTTAGACAGATGTACTTTTATTTTAAGAGTTGCTATTGGCATAATACTAAGTGTTGCATTATCATTTCATGCATATAGATCATGAGTTGGTAGAGTTCATGCCGGTGGATGAATAGGAGTACGAGGAGGTCATCGAGGAGTATGAGGAGGAGATCCACGTGTAGGAGGGAGCTCCGAAGCATTTTGGTGATGACTTTGCTGACCCGTCGTCTGCCCAAGGCAAGCCTCGGTGCATAACCCCTATTTTTAATGATCACTGAATATATATATATATGATGTGCATTTAAGTTATAGGAATTTTATGGAAACTACATGCATAAATATATTTACCTATGAGTCCTACTAGTACAGGTCAAGTAGCTTCTATGCTTAGGATATCGGTAGCATGAGTAACCTGCCGTTACTCACAAGTAGGTGATAAATATGATTACTCATGATAAAATGTGTAAAGGTAAATAGTGACCGAGCAGGGATATGGTTTAGGTATTGGTGGGTGTAAAGGGTTGTGTCCTGTGGCCAACAGGGCATAGCTCGGTTACACTTTTTCCCTGTCTATGTCGATTAAGGACCGGTCATTGCATAAGTCTCTAGGCAAGTCACAGATCTATTGTCCCAAGCACATACTTGTGTATGGGAGTAGGGAAGACTTGTTGCTCTCTTGTCGTGGATCCGACTCTTTCTGGATCGACTGATGGGAGGCGGGGTGGAGGAGGTCCTTGCACCGCACTGAGTCCAGGACTCAGGAGTGGGGGCTTGGAGTCCATGTTTGGATGGGGACCTGGACACCTAGGACAGGAGAGTGATGGGTTGGTCCTGCTTGTGCCTAGGGTACAAGCGGGGTATGTGTCTTCGAGGCACCCAGCTAGGCACATTGATTCACGAATCACCAGGAAATCTGATACAACTTGTCTATGGTCTAGCACCGTAGTAAGAACTGAAAGATGAAAGGTGATGAAATGGAACTGATTGCTCAACTCTTGCTTGAAAGTAGAACATATGCTTATATAGACTGGATAGATAATAACTTAATACAGCTGATAATAATAACATAAATAAGGACTCACTATTAGTATTGCTTTGTGTACTCAGGGAAATTATTCCCACTAGTCGGATAAGTCTTGCAAGTACATTGTGTACTCAGGGTTTATTTACCCCTGTTAAAGGTGATGCATGAGAAATACCTTTGTGTGGAGGATTCTTCTGGTGGGCTAAGATGGAATCCTTGTTCTTATCGCTAGATATTTATTTAAATTCTATTGTTTATCATTCCACACAGTGACATTTGGTAATGTAATAATGTACTTTTTGATAACCTCTAATGTATGAAATGGACATGTATTGTAACTCGTTCTCATTATTGGATCCTTGGGAAAAATGCGGATCTTTTGGATTCTCTCTTGGGGTGTGCCCGACGGATACCGCTCATTATAGCCTGTTTTCGGGGTGCTTAGTGTCTGGTGGGAGACGAGCACCTCCATAAGTGTGCTATTTCAGGCGGTTCTGCCACAGTTTGTATCAGAGTCAATAATGGTTACGAGTTTCATCACTCTTTTTCAAAACTTAAAAAAAAGAGTTTTGTGAAAAGTAGGATGCGATTAAGTTAGTTAAATAAGTATAAGTCCTAACAATATGGTCTATCTAGGATAGCGGCACTGGTCTTATCTAATAAATTTTCTGTAGGTACACTGACTTACGTTGCGTAAGAAATCATCTAGCATACGGAAAGTGAGTGTGCGATGTGCCGAAAATTTTTACGAATGCCACTATATTCCGGCTTGAGTGAACGTATAGGCCGAAGCATGCATCATGATAATAACATCTTACTTAAACTGAAATCCCTCTACATGTATAATTGAATTAGTAAATTGATAGGACAAACTAAAGAAATGCTTTAATAAATGAGTTGCCATTTCTCCAATCCCTTGTTTCTGATCGGGAAGGTTGTTCTAAATGGATGGTTCCTATCTCTTACAGATAAATCTAAGGTCCGGACATAGGAGCACTAGTGCTGGGGCGGCTCACGGTGTTGGCGAGGGCCAAGGCGAGAGTGGCTAGGCCCATGAGCACAACGGGGAGAGCCATAGGGCTCCACTTCTGGCTCCTCCTCCACCACCACTGCCACCTCCGATGACTCACGCTGAGATGATGGCAGAGTTGTTGGCTACTCGCCGAGAGTCAGCCTGTGCCATGGAGATAATGGCACAAGCTATCACGGGCTTCTCTCATGGAGGCCACGGGGGCAACGGTGGGAACGGGGGTGGTGCCCACCATCTTGAGGGACCCTCCTCTTACTAGGACTTCCTCAAGACCCACACGCCCACCTTCACATCAATAGATGAGCCCCTAGATGCAGAGCACTGGCTTCGCATCCTAGAGCAGAAGTTTTTGTTGCTCAATGTGACCGACGAGTAGAAAGTGCGCTTTGCAGCGCAGCAGCTATTGGGGTCCACAAGTGCATGGTGGGATACCTTCCATGCCATACAGCAGCCTAATCATCCGATGACCTGGCAGGAGTTCACCACAGCATTCAGAGAGTTCTATATCCCTGCTGGTGTCATCAACCAGAAGCTGACTGAGTTCCTAGAGCTGCGTCAGGGGAGTATGACAGTTATGGATTATGTTAATAAGTTCAATCACTTGTCCCAGTATGCTAGCATTCATGTGGACACTAATGACAAGAAGAAGGACCGCTTCTTTATGGTCTCTCTTCCATCCTTCAGGAGAAGCTATACTCGGCGAACTATCAGACCTTCAGGGCACTGATGAACGCTGCCATCACCATGGTGGGATTTCAGCGGGAGTCCCAAGCAAGTGGAAGAGGAAGCGGGTGACTGTGGGGTCTTCTAGCCACCCTTATACTCAGAAGGTATAGGTTGTCCGGTGGGGGCCCTATCAATCATCAGGCGGGCCTTCATTCAGTAGCCCTAGCTGATTTCTCAGGCTTCTTCCACATATCACCATGCACCCACTCAGCAGGTGTAGCCCCAGTAGCCTTAGGGACAGTAGGTCCCACCTCACTAGGGATTTGGAAACAATCATAGTGCTTGCTTCAAGTGTGGCAAAGATGGCCACTATGCTCGAGCTTGTCCCTAGAACCAGCTAGCTCAGTCTACTCAACCATCAGTGAACTCCAGGCTTGTTAGGAGGACCGTAATCAAGAAGAGAGTGCCCAGCAGATCTGGACAGGTGCATTTCACTGATGTTGAGCAGATTTTGCAGCAGGAGCCGGTGATGGCTGGTATGTTTATCATCAATTCTCATCCAGCCTATGTGTTGTTCGATTCTAGTGCCTCACATTCCTTTATGAGCATGGGATTTGTAGATCGACATAACTTACCACTTATGGCTATACCATATGCCTATAGAATCTGTATTGTGGGTTCACAAATGTTCATTAATACCTGAACGAACTCTGTAAGCTTAGTATTAGCCACCCACACTTACCTCCTACAGTTCATGGTAATGCTTGGGCAAGGCATTGATGCTATTCTTGGAATGAACTGGTTGCGGGTGTATGGGGTAGTCTTGGATTTGAAGTGGAGAAGTGTCGAGTTACGACTTCCGTCTTCTAAGGATAGGATGTTGCTGCTTGTACCCTCAGATCTAGTCTTACCTGTTGCTGCCCATGCTGAAGCCTCTCCTGATCTTACCTCATCTCTATGGTATGTGAGTTCCCAGATGTTTTTCCTGAAGATCTTCTTGGGTTGCCACCGGATAGAGAGGTAGAATTCTCCATTGAGTTAGAGCCTGGTACTGCTCCTATCTCCAGACACCCATACTGCATGGCTCCAAGGCAATTGGCACAAATGAAGAAGCAGCTAGAAGAGTTGATGGAAAAGGGTTTCATCCATCCTAGTTCTTCACCATGGGGTTGCCCAGCCATTTTCGTGAAGAAGAAGGATGGTACTCTACGAATGTGTGTGGATTACCGCCCTCTTAATGTGGTAACAGTTAAGAACAAGTATCCTTTGCCCCGCAAAGATACTTTGTTCGATCAGCTAGCTGGTGCCAAGGTGTTCTCGAAGATTAATCTCCGATTAGGCTATCATCAGATCAAGATCAAGCCACATGATATACCAAAGACAGCCTTCTCTACTAGGTATGGGTTGTATGAGTACCTAGTGATGTCTTTTGGTCTCACCAATGCTCCTGCCTTCTTCAAGTACTTGATGAATTTAGTCTTTATGCCGGAGCTGAACAAGTTTGTGGTAGTATTCATTGATGATATACTGATTTATTCCAAGAATGATGAAGAGCATGCCCAACACCTTTGGATAGTACTGTCTTGACTAAGGGAACACAAGATTTATGCCAAATTCAGCAAGTGTGAATTTTGGCTAGATCGAGTACAGTTTTTGTGGCATGTGTTGACACCTGACGGCGTTTCAGTAGATCCCACCAAGGTGCAAGATGTGTTGGATTGGAAGTCTCCCAAGTCTGTGCATCAGATTCATCAGTTTCTTGGTCTAGCTGGGTACTATTGGCGTTTCATCCTAGATTTTTCCAAGATAGCTCAGCCAATGACCAAGCTGCTCCAAAAAGAAGCTAAGTTTGACTGGAGTCCAGCCAGCGAAGAAGCCTTCCAAGCTCTGAAGACATTTCTAACCACTGCTCTAGTGTTGGCCCAACCAGATATTGATATGACCTTTGATGTATACTAGTGATGCCTCGAAGACTGGGGTTGGGGTGTGTGCTTATGCAATATGGGTGTGTGATAGCTTATGCTTTGCGCCAACTGAAAAAGCACAAAGTAAATTACCCCACCCATGACTTAGAGCTGGCTACTATTGTCCACTGCTCTAAAGATTTGGAGACACTATCTATTGGGCAACAAAGTGCACATCTTTACAGATCATAAGAGCCCCAAGTATATTTTCACTCAGTTGGAGCTAAACATGAGGCAAAGGAGATGGTTAGAATTGATAAAGGATTACAACCTAGAAGTCCATTATCACCTAGGAAAGGCCAATGTAGTGGCTGATGCTTTGAGCTGAAAGTCACACCATGTTTAGGAAACACCTTTGTCTCTCAACCACATAGAGGTGTTGGCTCACATCACCTTGACCTCAGAGTTGCTTGAGCAGATTATTCTAGAGCAAAAGCAAGACCCTGAAGAAATTCCCCACATCAGAAAATTGATGGCCGAGGGGCATGGCCCTCACTTTAGTGTTGATCAGCATGGAGTAGTGAGGTACAAGAATAGATTGGTTGTCCCATCCAATGAGGAGCTGAAAAGGAAGATTTTGAATGAAGCTCACCATTCAAAGCTATCTATCCATCCTGGCAGCAACAAGATGTATCATGATCTACGCCATTTGTACTGGTGGTCCAACATGAAGCAGGACATCACCCGACATGTCGTGGAGTGCGACACTTGTGGTAGGATTAAAGCAGATCATATGCGTACTCCCAGATATTTGCAGCCCTTGCCTATTCCTATATGGAAGTGGGAAGATATTTCCTATGGACTTTGTGGTGGGTTTGCCCCGCACATCCAAAGGCTATGATTCTATTTGGATCATTGTGGACCGTCTCACCAAGTCTGCTCACTTTATTCTGGTGGATGCTAGATATATAGGTAAGAAGTATGCTGAGGTATATTTTGATCGGATTGTGACCCTACACGGAGTTCCCCTTACTATCATCTCGGATAGAGGGTCAGTCTTTGTCTCTCATTTCTAGGAGCAGTTGCAGCAATGTCTAGGGTCCTCATCTCCTTAGAAGCTCAACCTATCACCCCAGACTAATGGCCAAACCGAGAGGGTGAACCAGGTGGTCGAGGATATGTTGAGAGCTTGTGCCATTTCTTTTCCTGAGAAGTGGGATGCCTGCTTGAAGCTAGCGAAATTTTCGTACAATAATAGCTATCAAGAAAGCATTCCGCATGGCACCATTTGAAGCTCTATATGAAAGAAAGTGTAGGACACCACTTAACTAGGTTGAAGTGGGAGACCATGGTTACTTTGGTCTAGAATTCATCAAAGAGGCTCGAGAACAAGTCACCATTATTCGGAGTCACTTGAAGGCAACTCAGAGTCGACAGAAGTCTTATGCGGACAAGCGAAGAAGGCTTTTGTAGTTTGGAGTAGGAGACTATGTGTATCTTGAGGTGTCTCCTATGAGAGGGGTGCATCGGTTCGGTATTCATGGCAAGCTAGCTCCCCGCTATGTGGGTCCCTACAAGGTTTTGGCACAGTGTGGCCCAGTGGCGTACCATCTCTAGCTCCCCAATATCTTGTCTGCGGTACATAATGTGTTTCACAGTCTCCTAGTTGAAGAAATGTTTGTGGGTTCCTGATGAAGCTGTGGACATTGAAGGACTTCCTCTCTAGCCAGATTTGACTTATGTTGAGCACCCTATAAAAATCCTGGATGATAAAGAAAGAGTGACTAGGAACCGGGTGATAAAGTTCTACAAAGTACAATGGCAAAACCATTCAGAGGATGAGGCCACAGTGGGAACAAGAGAGTTAACTATTGAAGCATTACCCCCACCTCCTCTCTAGTTCTGATAGTTAGTTGTTGCATCGAAATGTATTTCCTATCTCCTTCTCACACTAGGCACACGAAATCTCGGGTCAAGATTTTGTTTTAGGGGGATAGATTTGTAACACCCTCGATGTTACATTGTACAGTTTTTGCTAAAACACTACATGAGCATCATACTTGTGTGTAAATGTGTGTAATATAGGGTATAAATCAATGTACGGCACTTGAAATGTTCATCTAAAACAAGAAACAAATGCTACATTTCATGTCGCTTTATATCAGTTTAGTATTCTAAGTGAAGTTTTATTGAACAAAAATGCTATAGAACACTTATGCGAAACTTTGATAAAGTCATAGTATGAACTTCAGTAGGTGATGACAAAATATGTGCGGTCGAGGATGGGGTTCGCTAGCTAGTGTATCAAGTAGTTGGAAAAGGAATTTGATGCGAAACCGTTTGAAGCTTAGTCGTTTCGCGTAAGTTGAAAATGGGTCGACAAAATCATGTTCGGCAATTTTTGTAGAATGATCGGGTTAAGAGGTGGCAAGGTGTCTTGGCTTAGTTTGATAGCCCTATGTACCCGCTTGAGGATAGAACGACTGGTTTGGCTTTCGGATCATCGAATTGGTTGTTGTAGCAGCTTTAAAAAGTGTGCAAGTCACGTGTTGGGCAATGCCGGCGCCTAGGCGCAGTCACCGCTCGGCTCATGGCGTTGCCGCGCCAGCTGCCCATTGTGCCTACGCACACACCATGTGTTTGGCTCTACGTGGCCGTCCACGGCCTCCTGCTGCCGTGCGCTGGCGCACCGCATGCGCGCGCGCTGGGGACGACAAACCTACTTGCTCTGCCCCTTCCCATCGCGTCCGCCTAAGGCTACTGCTCACCATCACATCGCGTCGCGTCGCTCGCACTGTGCACCGTCTGGCGTTGCCGTACAGCTACTGCTCCTGTTGACGTCGGCTATGCGCGTGCATGGGCTTGCCCTGCTTGCCTCATTCTCACGCTTATGCACGAGGCCACTGCCAAAGGTTCTATCACATCGCTTAGCAGGTCACCAGGTCGGCCGAGCCACGCCAAAGCCAAACCAATGTGCTAGGCCCCTTCCTTGTTACCGAGCACGTTTGGTGGTCGAGCGGAAGGACAACGTCGTGACTAACCGGCCACTGTTGCGGGGTACAAGGGAGGGACATCAATTAAAGTTTTGCCATCACTGGCCGCCATAAGTTTGTAGGTGTCGCCCCTGCAATTTGGCCTCGCATACTCCACAACTTTCCAATTAACCAGTACACACTACTGAGCTAGAGTAGTTAGCTTTCGATTGGAGTCATCTCGCCGGGCTCCCTTCCTATGGTGAGGTAATGGGGAAGATTTACCCCTCGATAGGTCCACCATGACTGGCGAGGCGAGTGCTCAGGCCAGGGCGATGCTCTTTGCTCTAGTTGTCTCAATTGAGCAGGGATGTTGCCTCTCCTTAACTCGTTCGCCTCGCCCGTGCAGTGGCTCCATTGACGGAGCAGCAGGGCACTAGGGAACGCCTTCACCATGGCCGGCGTGAAATGGAGCAACCTCAGTGCACATGGCCAGCCTATTGCCGTTCCTCATGACTTCGCCTAGCCCATCCGCCACATCTCTAGTGAGGCCCTCTTGCTCCTAGGATAGGTGGTTGAGACAATTAGTGGCTAGGTAGCTCGGAGAGCGTTGGCGGCACCAGCGAGCTGGCTTAGATGCCGTTCCTATGGCCAGCTCGGTTGGGCATGGTAGTTATTCAATTAGGGCTTCAAGGTGGTTACTCTTAGCCTATAGATGGTTACCGAGTAGTAGTAGAGGCGTACTGGTTAGGTGGTTTCACCGGCGTCAGCCTACCACGACCAGACCCCGCCGCGACGCGTGGCCACACCTGCGTGATGTGCCATTCTATGCATTTGTTACCTCAATCGGTCGTGCATGGTATGTAGATGCTCATGGGGGTGCTGGTGTGTGCTGAAGAGGTCGGTGCTCACCGGTGTTTGGCCGGCGAGGCCACGACCTTGTTAGTCCAGCTAGGGACTTTGTAAAGCATGAATTCGAATAGAGGTAGGGTCCTAGATGCGAAGCCAGTGACTTATTTAAATAGTTCTTAGGTTAGCTTTGTGAATAGGAGAAAGAATGGGGACTCGTTTGCAAAATGTGCTAGCCATGCGTGGGTCTTCCCGCGCTAGGCTGTAGTCGCGGTGGTGCACCAAGCCGTGCGCTCGAGTCATAGTGGTGGGCCGAGCCGCGCGCTCGAGTCATGGTGGTGGGCCACACCGAGCCACACGCTTGAGTCATGGTGGTGGGCCGAGGCACGTCGCGAGTTGGGCCGCGCTGTGAATTCGTTTTCCAATTTTTCCAGCAATTTACAAATGTTTATTCAATATAGTTTCTAGCTGAACTTTGATAAATTATAGTAAATCTGGTAGAGGTCTAAAAATAGTGCAACCAAGTTTGTTAGGTTCACAATAGTGCCATCTACCTATTAGTGTAGTTAGATTACAGTTAGTCGTGACTATGGTAGATTCATAAATTCAAACTAAAGAGCTTAGTATTATATAAATTAATAACTATAGGAATTTTTGTGGTAAATTGGTGATAGCTATAGCTATAAAAACTTTACAGTAGGCTCACTAGATTATTATGTACTTGCTGAAAATTTTGTAGCCCTAGAGTAAGTTGATGAATAGAGTAGCTATTATCCTTGCTTTATCATATATAGCGCAAATTAGCATTAGGAGTAAGAATACCTATAGTTGCTATAATAATGTATGTCATACTTCATACTCGTTATTGGTAATAATAGATAACTTGGTACCATGGTTGGTAGCACTAGCTTAGTAGTTAGATAGATGTACTTTTATTTTAAGAGTTGCTATTGCCATAATACTAAGTGTTGCATCATCATTTCATGCATATAGATCATGAGTTGGTAGAGTTCGTGCCGGTGGACGAATATGAGTATGAGGAGGTCATCGAGGAGTATGAGGAGGAGATCCTCGTGCTGGATATATATATATATATATATATATATATATATATATATATATATATATATATATATATATATATATATATATATATATATATGATGTGCATTTAATTTAAGTTATAGGAATTTTATGAAAACTACATGCATAAATATATCTACCTATGAGTCCTACTAGTATAGGTCGAGTAGCTGTTATGCTTAGGATATCGGTAGTGTGAGTAACCTGCCGTTACTCACAAGTAGGTGATAAATATGATCACTCATGATAAAATGTGTAAAGGTAAATGGTGACCAGGGCAGGGATGTGGTCTGGGTATTGGTGGGTGTAAAGGGTTGTGTACTGCGGCCAACACAGCATAGCTCGGTTACACTTTTTCCCTGTGTGTGTCGATTAAGGACCGATCGTTGCATAAGTTTGTAGGCAAGTCACAAATCTATTGTTCCGAGCACATACTTGCGTATGGGCGCCAGGAAGACTTGTTGCTCTCTTATCATGGATCTAGGTCTTTTTGGACCGACTGATGGGAGGCAGGGTGGTGGAGGTCCTTGCACCGCACTGAGTCCAGGACTCAGTAGTGGGGGCTTGGAGTCTAAGTTTGGACGGGGACCTGGACACTCAAGACAGGAGAGTGATGGGTTTGTCTTGCTTGTGCCTGGGGTACAAGTGGGGCATGTGTCTTCGGGGCACCTAGCTGGGCACATTAATTTGTGAATCATTGGGAAATCCGGTACGGCTTGTCTGCGGTCTAGCACCGTAGTAAGAACTAAAAGATAAATGGTGATGAAATAGAACTGATTGCTCAACTCTTGCTTGAAAGTAGAACATGTGCTTATATAGACTGGATAGATAATAACTTAATATGACTGATAATAATAACATAAATAAGGACTCACTATTAGTATTGCTTTCTGCTAAAAGAAAACCAGCAAACCATAAAACTTATCATATTCCTTGGAGTCAAAAATTTATTTCCACTAGTCGGATAAGTCTTGCGAGTACATTGTGTACTCAGGGTTTATTTACCCCTGTTGTAGGAGATGCATGAGAAGTACCTTTGTGTGGAGGATTCTTCTGGTGGCTCAGACAGAATCCTCGTTTTTATCGCTAGATGTTTATTTAAATTCTGATGTTTATCATTTCGCACTCTAACATTTGGTAATGTAATAATGTACTTTTTAAAAACTTATGATGTATGAAATGGACCTAGTATTGTAACTCGTTCGCATTATTGGATCATTAGGAAAAATGTGGATCTTTCGGGTTCTCCCTTGGGGTGTGCCCGACGGATACCGCTCGTTGTAGCCTATTTTCAGGGTGCTTAGTGTCTGGTGGGAGACGAGCACCTCCGTAAGCGTGCTATTTTGGGACGGTTCTGCCACACATGGACGGCCATAGGTCCGAGTGTCCTAGACTATTACTCGTAGTCATCTTCTCCAGTGGATCTGAATGGCTCTCGTCCGTCGTGCCCCCCCCCCCCCGTCGCCGACAACTTTGGTGTCTTCTCCCAAGCACCATCGTATGTTGCGGGCTCCTCCACTCGACGTGGCATGGAGGGGCTGAATCTGAACACCTGACACCGCTGGCTCCCCCTACATGGGCTCCTCTAAGGTGACTTCACTCCCTGGCGGTAGAGGGCTGCCTTCCTCTTTGCATTGGTGCCAGATCTAGTGTTGGAGGGTTTGTTCCTCCTCGGTCGACCGCAGGAGCGACCAGATCTAGGAAACACCTCGGCTTCTTGCGCTGCTGTGCGCCTGCTTCAGGGTGGGAACTAGCAGTAGCCATGCCCACGCGCCGGCAGCTAGGCTGTGTGGACCAGTTGCTTCGGGCAGCTCAGCTCCTCCAACTGAAGGAATGGAGCCAGAAGATGATGACGACATCCCGCACGAGGTTAGCTTGTTCTCTGATCTGATTCATACTTTGCTCTATTTATTATCTATGTTATGCATGTCTTATTTATGGTTCTACATGTCTATTTTTTTGCTAGATTCTCATACTTTTCATTGATCTGATGTGTTAGGTTTTATTTGTTTGATGTATAGATCTTTATTTATCTAATCTGTTTGATCTACAGGTGTGTGTTAGGTTGTATTTGTTTGATCTACAAGTTTGTATGAACTACTACTGTTTAGTTGTATGTTATTGAAGTGTGTACATGTTTCATGTAGTACTGTGTATTTGTTTGATCTATATTTGTCTATTTCAATTTTTGTCTCTTGTTCTCTGATATGCTTCTCTACTAGTTTGACAAGGCAAATTGGTCCGATGCAAATACATTTGTGTTCTCTTGTCTTGCTAGTTGATGAAATGAGAAAGGGCAATTCAAGTAAGGGGACAATGACAAGGAGAGGTTATGATAATTTGAGAGATTTCTATGAGCAACAGACTGGCCTAAAGCATGATTTTAGATGTATGAAGAATAGATTCAGCCAGCTCAAGACCATGTACAATTTCTATAAGTGGGCACAACTACAAATAGGTGTTGGCCGCTAAGAAAACAGAGGGATAGATGCACCTCTATCTTGGTGGGATAGGCATACTAGGGTAATCTTTGTGCCTAATAATTTATTTGCTTGTTCTACTTTCATGTTGGTTTGTGCTAACAGTGGATTCTTGTGATTTTTTAGAAAGAAGATAGAGTGTAGGAAATTAATGTATGGGTTGCCTAGATTCTTTTCTCAAATGGTTGAGCTCTTCTAGAGCACTGCTGTTGATGGCTCAACTGCCACCATTCCTAGACTGTCATGCCATGACCAAGACACAGGGATATATGAGGATGATGAAGATGGTGCTTCTACTCCTGACTGACTGTGGCTTACAACCCTAGTTCACCAAGTATCACAAACAACCGTAAGAGGGCAAGTAGCACAACTGACACAGCATCAAGTCCTAGCAAGAACAAAAAAGTTCTAGTGAATGTTATCATGCAGGGGCTGATCACTCAATTGGAGATTGCTGCTGAGAAAGAGGTCAATGCATTGGAGCGAAATAACATAGAGCAAGAGAGGGGATGCTATAAAAGCAAAGCAAGCCAGAGTTGATGATGTTGCTAGGTGCCTCAATTTGGCTATGGAGGCTGGGGCAGACAAAGCTTCAAATGAATACTATGTGGCTACCATGTTGTTTAGAAGTAGCTACAACATGTTGGTCTTTAGTGGCCTTGATACAAATGAGCAAAGGATGGCATGGCTAAGGAGGGCTGCCCAAGATAAATGAGGAGGATAGGATAGAATGGCAGATGGAGTCTCTAGTTTGGCACTCTTAATTTTATTTTGCTTAGAACCTTAAATTTATGATGAACTATATAATCGTAATGAACCATGGTTTATGTTTGGACCTTGTAATGCTTATTGAACAATGTAATGGGTGTTGCTGCCATTGTTGTTGATGTTGGTGTAGGGGCTGTTGTTGCTGCTGCCTAAGTATTTTTGTTTATGTCAACATTCAATGCTCTTTTAACATCTATTTCTTATGATGACCAGAGAGCATATGAAGTGGGATTTGTTGCTAGAGTGGATCATGCTGCTGGAGTGGTTGATGCTGGTGTAGGGGCTGCTGCTGGAGTGGCTTATGCTGGTGTAGGGGCTGCTGCAAGAGGAGCTGCTGCTGGAGGGGCTGATGTTGGTGTGGGGGCTGCTGCTGGACTTTTTGATGCTGGTGTAGGATCTGATGATGATTGGTGTAATACTACTGATGATGGCGCCCCTACTGAAGACTCAGATGACAAGTGGACTACTGATGATGATTGGTCAGATGTTGATGATGAAGGGGACTTCACTGATGATGAGGAAGCCATTTTGATGATGTATGCTGCTAGGTGTCAGTAGAAGAGGAGAAGGATTGCTACTGTTGTCATGCTGCTAGGTATGTACACTATGACAAGTTCATGAACAAGGTTGGTTATAGAGTCCCACATGAAACTGAAAAATCAGTGGACTATGAGAAACCTAGGAAATAGGACACAATGCTATAACATGTTTAGGATGCACAACGATATTTTTTATAGCCTTCACACTTTGCTAGTTGAGAGATATGGTACTGTAGTCCACTACAAAAAATGACTTCTATAGAGGCTCTAGCAATGTTTTTGTGGATGTGTGGTGCCCCTCAGTCCATGAGACAAGCTGATAATAGATTTGAGAGGTCACTAGGGACATGTAGCAACAAGTTTGATAAGGTACTGTCTAGTGTGATGAAGCTAGCAATTGATATCATCAGGCCAAAGGATCAACAATTTTCAACTATTCATAGAAGGTTACAATCTCCTCGGTTTGCTCTGTACTTTGATAAATGCATTGGAGCTATAGATGGGACACATGTACCCGTCACTGTGCCAACTGAGAAGGTAGTCCAGTACACAGGAAGAAAAGGAATCACCACATAGAATGTGGTAGCCGCATGAGACTTTAATATGAGATTTACTTTTGTTCTAGTCGGATAGGCAGGATCAGTTCATGATATGAGGGTGTTCAATGATGCACTTGAGAAATTTGGTGACAAGTTTCCACATCCACCTATAGGTATGTGTCGGTATTCCAGACCAGGGGGTCCTCGACCGACTAGTGAATTTGTTCTGCGTGCTCTCAATTCTGGATGGTGATGCAAAGAGACACAAGGTTTATACTGGTTCGGGCAATCGGCGCCCTACGTCCAGTCTGAGAGATCGAACTTGTATTCCTTGCACCGGGGTGCTCATAGTAGGGGGTTACAAGCTAAGGGAGAGAGGGAACTAGTCCCAGGTCTCGGCAGGGTGTCATGTGGGCCATCTGAGACGTTGCTCTCAAGCGGTTGGAATGTGCATGTGTGTGTGTGTTATCTGGTGCCCCCCTCTAAGTGGCCCAAGTCCTCTCCTTTTATAGTTGAAGGGAGGACGAGGTCAGTACATGTATCACTATGCGGCGTCGTGCTAATAGGAGCGGCACGTCCGAACCCTATGGCCTGTTCCTGTTGCGGCATGGTCGTAGGAGTGATCCGTCCTTGAAGTACGGGGGCGGCGTGGTTGTCCCCATCAGATCCTGTGCGTCGTGGGAGCCCCAGGAATGTCTCGGAGCGGACGTGGCGGCGAACATGCAAGCCGTGGTGGACGGACTATGCACGAGGCCAAAACTCGGTCCGTGCTGAGGCTGGTACTGCGGTGGGGGGTCTCAGCGGGCTCGGACCCCAATATCGCCGAGGCCTTGGCGTACAGTGCCGAGGCCCTGGTGTACAGTGCTGAGGTCTTGAGCGGGCGGCTGATCACGGACACAGTGGTAGGGCACAGTGGCCAGTAACCCCCGTCATATCCTGTCCCAGGCGTAGATCGTGGTCACAGTCTTAGGACACAGTGGCCGGTAATCCCCGCCGTGCCCTGTCCCGGCCGGTATGGTGGTGATGCGACTTCGGGTCGCGTCGGTCATTCTGTGATGTTGAGCCCCTGTCCGGCTGAGATCGCGGGAGTGGTTGAAAGTATTAATGTGACGTGACGCGCTGTCGGGAGGGTCGGCCAAGGCGGGGGGCGACGGACCGCAGACGAGCCGTCCTCGAGCGACACGGAGAATGAGGCCTCGCGTGAGACGGGGACCAGGCTCCTTTCCGAGGCCTCACGCGAGACGGAGAATGCGCCTCCTGCCGAGGCCTTTCGTGGAGAGCCTCGGGCGGGGCGGAGACAGCGTTCCCTACTGAGGCCTTCCCTAGGGGGGCCTCGCGCGAAGCGGAGTTGGCGTCAGGATGCCGAGGCCTCCTGCTCAAGGCTCGGAGCGAGGAGGGGGAGGACCCAGTGGGCTCGGTTACGGTGGAGTAGGGGCCCACAACTTACCTTCTTGCTTTTATTATTTTTAGATGAGACCTTGGCAACCCGTTTGATGTTTTGCTGGGGGTACCCCATCCTAAGGTACCCGACAGTAGCCCCCGAGCCCCCAGAGGAGTGGAGTTACTCCTCCAGGGGCTTTCTTTATTTTCGTGTTTGAACGAGTAGTTCTTATTGCATTTGCTGAGCCTCCAAGCGTAAGTTCGGGTTGCGGGGGTCTGGGCAAGGATGTAGGAAGAAGCCCTCTAGCCTCCGCATGGAGCGAGAGGTTCGTCAGGGGTCCCCTAACTTTGGGTATGACCCTCACGCTTCCTTTCGTTCGGAAGGAGGGGTGGAATGTGCCAGGCTACCCTCGATGGGCACGAGCGTGGACACTTCTGGTGAGCTGTTAGCCGGTAGTCCGAGAGGAGGCCCATGCCCCGTTCGCTGGGGGATAGCTAGTGGTCCAGAGACGCACTCCAAGAGTACCAGGGGGTTTCTCTAGTGGGTGCCGAGGCCATTCGCGGGCCTCGGTGGCTCGGTGCCTCCCTACGGTGGGATCCCATTCGGATACTTCCCCGCCGGTCTCGGACATGACTTAGGGCGCCCTGAGCGACCGTTCGCTCGGGCCTAGGCCATTCGTAGGCTCGCCTCGCTGTCGTCCCTAACTCTGTTGCCCTGGGGTGGCTATCGAAACCTGTGGGAGGCCCAGCCTTCGAACCCCTGGACCGTAACGGGCTCGGTGCCCTTTTTATCGTGTTTGTAGTGAAACTTCTAGCGCGGTTTCAGACTGTTCGTCTTTGTCTTGGGTGTTTTGGCCCTTTCATCTGATCTTCACATGTCTTTTTCGTTTGGACGGAGGGTTAGTTTGCCGAGCCCATTCTAGTCTCGGCAAGGTTGCAGGAAGAGACCCTAGCCTCTGCGTGAGAGGGCCATCGGGAGTTCACCTGACTTTTCATACGCCCCTCGCGCGTGAGGGCTTGTTTGCCGAGGCCCCTTTGGGCGCGAGCCCGGGTCGTGGGGTCTCGGCATATTTGCAGGAGGAGCCCCCTAGCCTCTGCATAGGGCGAGAAGGCCGGCAGGGGTTCCCCTGACTTTTTATGCGACCCTCACGCTTCCTTTTCGCTCAGAAGGAGGGGTGGAATGTGCCTCGCTACCCTCGATGGGCACGAGCAGTGGCACTCCCGGTGAGCTGTTATCGGGTAGTCCGAGTGGAGGTCCGAACCCCGTTCGTTAGGGGATGGCTAGCGGTCCAGAGACACACTCCAAGAGTACCAGTGGATTTCTCTAGTGGGTGCCGAGGCCGTTCATTGGGCCTCGGTGGCTCGATGCCTCCCTACGGTGGGATCCCATTCGGATACTTTCCCGCCGGTCTCGGACACGACTTTGGGCGTCCCAAGCGTTTCGCTCGTTTGGGTCTCGGCCCCGTACAGGCTCGCCCGTAGTCGCCCCTGACTCTGTTATCCTAGGGCGGCTGTCGAAACCCTTTGGGGTCTAGCCTTCGAACCCCTGGACCGTAATAGGCTCAGAGCCCGGTTCCTTCCTATGAAAGGAACAGGCTGTGGGAAATATCTTCCCTATCAGCTCGGCCGCGGGTGGCGCGCCTTTTGAGGCGGTTTCATGGGGAGGCGAAATGACGCCTGCTGCCGTAGTGGCCGAGCACGACATGATGGACGGGACGTAACTATCCTCGCGTTTAATGCGGGAGACGTGGGCACGTGGGCCGCCGAAATCGGCTCATGGTTAACCACGCCGGACGGGGAAAACCTCCCTAATTTCATCGCCTGTTCGTTTCACCTCCTCCCTGCATAAATACCCGAAGAGTCTCGCCCCTCCTTGTCTTACCTTGCCTGCCACCTCCACCGAGCCATCGCCAGAGCAGCGGGTGCCAGGAAGAAGAGGAGAGAAGAGCGAGCCTAGGGGGAAAGCGAGAAAAAAGCGAGAGCGTGGAGGAAGAGAGAAAGACTCACCGCCGCACCTGATTCCTCCATCGCATTCATGGCCGGCAATGTCGTCGTTGTCGAGGCGGACCCTTGGGATCCGTCGGATGTCACTGAGGAGATGCTTCAGTCGCTTGTCGACGGTGGACTCCTCCGCCCGATGACAGACCCTAATAGGCCGGAGTGGATTGCTCCGTACGGCGAGCTGGAGCCGAGGCCTCACGACAGCTACGTCATGAGCTTCGTCTCCTTCCACGAGCGCGGCCTCGGCATTCCGACGGACTGGTTCATGCGGGCGCTCCCGCACTACTACGGCATGGAGCTCCACAATTTTAATCCCAACTCCATCGCTCAGGCGGCTATCTTCGTTGCCATCTGCGAGGGGTATTTGGGGATCGCTCCCCATTGGGATTTGTGGCTCCACCTATTCCGGGCGGGGCATACTACCAAGCTGACGGGCACGTCGGGAAAGAGGAAGGCATCGAGGGCCGGAGGCTGCACTCTCCAAGTGCGTTAGGACCGCCTGCACCTCTACATTCCGGCCCAACTCGCGTCCTCCAACCGCCGGTGGTACACGAGTTGGTTTTACCTCCGCAACGACGACAGAGGACTTCCCCTTTATACTAGGCGGATTGTGGGGAGTTGCTCGAAGAAGTGGAAGTGGGGCATCCAGAAGGTTGACCAGCCGAAGCTGGAGCCGCTCCTGGAGGGGCTGGCGAGGCTATGGAACCATGGCCTCACCGTCACTCTGGTCGTGGCCGCCTTCCACCACCGGAGGGTGCTGCCGCTGATGGCTCGGCGACGGCGGCTGTTCGAGATGAGGCCGGGTGAGCCCGTCAAAGGTACCCAGATGTCTTCCTCCGCCCTCTTCGACGAGGAAATTCACCGTCGGGTGGGGGAGATGGTAGATGTGAAGTTGAGGGGTGGCAACCTGACCCCCTTCGCGATGCGTCCGTCGCGGGGGTTCCTTTCGCTGGTAAGTCGAGCGCCGCTGTAGCCTCTGAACCTCCTCAATCTCCCTTTATCCCTTGTTTCCTTATGCGCGTTTGTCGTTTCTTCAGGGGATGAGGGACGTGCGCTCCTCCCCGCCGCCCGTTCCTGAGGACGCGGGGCAGCGGGCGATCAACCGCGCTTACGCCGACGCGCAGAAGAAGCGGAAGGATGCTAAGGCGGCGAAGCGCACGAAGTATATCCTTGCGCGCGAGGCGTTGGATAAGCGCCGTCGTCAGCAATGGAAGGATGGTCTCCCGTTGGAGGAATCCCCGTCGACGTCATTGTCGACGGAGGCCTCGGACGGGAATGACAAGGGCGAGGGGGGCGAGGCCCCCTAGACCACCTTCCAGATGTCGAGGAGGTGGCGCCTGGGGCGTCGGTAAGCAGCCCGGCACCCCCGGGAAGGGGAGAGGAAGTGGACGCGGGGCCGGTGGTGGCCCCCTCCGGGGCCGAGGCCGACACGCCCGAGGTGCGGGCGTTAGGCAAACGCGCCATCGGCCCAGTAAGCTCGGCGGTCGCGGTGGAGCCGGTGGCGGTGGAGGCGACGCCACCGGCCCCGCAGAGGATTGAAGGGGCGTCGGGGCCCGCCGAGGACCGACCGGTGCCGATGGATACGGATGCGACGCCACTGCCGCCGCCTCCGCCATTGCGAATGAGGTTTGCTGTGGTGAAGCTGGGGCTGCCCCGTTCAAAGTAAGTGTATTTTTGGCGGGGTTATGGTGTCTTCCATTCGCTTTTTTGGTCTCGTGCTGACCCTGTGGGTTGATTTTCTTCAGTCGGAAGCGGCCTGTGGACGACCTCCCCTTGGCGCCCCATAAAGTGCTTAAGGCGAGCCCCGGCTCCTCTGCCCACTGGGTGGTGGAGGCACAAGCCGCCATCCAGTGCGGCGCGGCGTCGGCGAGGGTCGACCCAAAGGAACCGGCTCCCCAAGGAAGGGTTGCCGAGGCAGCCCCTACACGGTCAGATGGGGCCATCATGCCCTTTGTTGCCGAGGCTCCCCGGGCCTCCGGGGCTGAGGCGATGGGGGCCCCGGCGCCCATGACCGCCGAGACCACAATGTCCGTGGCCGGTGCTTCTGCATCTGCCGAGGCAACAACGATGGAGGCCGGAGCCCCTGAGACCGCCGAGGCCGTGATTGCAGAGGCTGGAGCCCCCGAGGTCACCACAGCCATCGTGATGGCAGCGAGGCTGTCTGTGTAGGAGGCGGAGATGCGGGCGGTGGAGGCCTCGGCCATGCCCTCGGCTCAGGGTCCGTCGTTGTTGCGGGAGAGTGCACAGGAGACGAAGGTTTATCCGATCTCCTCTGACGATACTTCCCGGGCGCGGGAGGTGGTCGGCGCCGAGGAGACCGATGCCGTGGAGCAGCCGGTGCCGCTCTTAGACAAGGGAAGCTTGGCCCTCATGCGGGTGCGACCCGAGCCCCGTGGGTGGGATCACCCGCAGGTACTATGGCGGAGCCGGGACGACCCTGAGGGGGAGCCTTTGTTCACCCTCGAGGATACGGCCGAGGGCGGGCGCTGGAGTACCTTCGAGTAGTACTGCGAGCTGGTGGAGCGGTCGCTACGGACGGCGCTGTCCGTGGTGGCCGACGAACTGCCCGGAGTCGCTCAGGTTCGTGTTTTCCTTTCTCGCGCGACGTTGTTCTTTCCTTGGTTTTGTCGCAATCGATGACCTCTGCTCTGCCTCCTCAGGAGCTCGAGACCCGGTCCCTCGGGAAGTCAGTCTTCCTTCAGTGGGAGAGGGGAATCTGGGACCAGCTTCAGAGGCAGAGGGGCCTTCTTGCCGATGCTAACGAGCTTCTGTCGGCACGAAGCGTGGAGGTGGAGGACCTCCACCTTCGCTGTGCCGACACGAAGGTCGTGGTGGCCACAGCCCAGACGCAGCTCGCCCCCTTGGCGGCGTGGATCAAGGAGCTGGAGGAGGAGCTTACCCGTGCCGTCAGCGATCGGGATGCCTTCAGGTCCCGGGCTGAAGAAGCGACGGCCTTGGGCAAGGCCCTCGCCAGGCAGCTGGGGGCAGAGGAGAGTGCGCACCGGCTAACCAAAGGCGCTCTGAACGAGGCCCTTGCTTCGGTTGAGGCCTCGCAGATCGAGGCTATGGTTTTGAGGGGGACGGTCGAGGGTGAGTTTGAGTCCCCTTGTTTTGCTTTCTTCCTCTTATGTTCGCTTCCTAACTTCCTTGTATGACACAGAGCTGGGGAGTGAAGCCTCCAGGGCGGCCGAGGCCTCTCAAGTCGAGGCCCAGCGGCTGAAGGAGCAAGCCGAGGCCTGTCAGGCCGAGACCCGACGCTGGGAGCTGAAGGCCAAGGGTGAGCTCCGTGGGCTTCTGTCCCTAACTTAGGTTGTTTTTTCTCTGGCTCGACCTTATTCCATTTTCCGTGGTGCAGAGTCAGAGGCGGAGATCATTCGGGCCACCGAGGCTTCCAGCGCGGTGTAGACGGTGCTCGAGACTGAGATCGGGGAGCATGAGGCGCTAAAGCGTGCTGCCCTTTTTGCCTGCGAGGCCCTAGAAGTCGAGGGGGTTCAGTCGGGCAGCTCCCTTGGGAGCCGCTTGATTGCGCTGAGCAGCCAGATGCGCAAGCGGCTCCGAGGGGCGCTGCACACGGGTGTTAAGCGGGCGATGGCCGTCATCTCCTCTCACTACCTTGGTGTCGACCTCCCAGCCATCAGTGACGGCTACGTTCTGCCTGATGATGAGGAGGAGGCCCACGCGGTGGTCGCGAAGCTGCTGGAGGCGGCGGAAGGCCCTGGCACGGCGCTGGCGACGCTCTTTGAAGATGAGGTGGTTCCTCCTCTACCCTCTGCCGGTGCTGGGGGCCCTGAGCCTTAATCTGTGCCCCGGGGGCTATGTAAAGATAGAATAGGGGTTATTTTTGTATCATAACGTTTGTGGCCGTCGAGGCCTTTATTTCTGACGTATTTGTGTTTCTTAGTTGTTTTTCTCATGTTTCCGAGCCTTTGCTCTCTGTTGCTCCTGATCAGATTTCATTTGCAAAACACCCCTCTAGGGCCTAAGCCATCCCTTGAGCGAGAGGTAGTGAGGGAGTGCCGTAGCCTGGGGGCGTAGGCCGTCTCGCGACTCTACCGGCCTCTTGCTTAGAACAGACCTTGGTCCGAGGAGTCTCTAAAAATGATTCGTCAGAGCCTGCTAGAGACTTGGTGTAGGAATTTTTTTGAAAAGCAACTAAAAAATGGTGCGTGGGACCTAGGGGGAGTCCCCCATCTAGCCCCCGAGGGAGGCTTGGTTCTGTTGAGGTAGAGCCGAGTCTCCCTTGTTGTGTTTATTGTACTGCCGAGACCTACAATGGGCCCGGGGGGTTTCTCGAAAAATAAGACCAATTAAAGAACACTTAGTAATTGTATTTCGAGAAACAACATATACAATGCTTGGAAATTTAGGGATAAAAGCAACATAGCTATTCTATGTTCCAAGCGTTGGTGAAGACTTCGCCCTTCTCGTTGGCCAGCTTGTAGGTCCCAGGCTTCAGTACTTGGGTGATGATGTACGGTCCTTCCCATGGTGGGGTCAGCTTGTGGCGACCCTTGTTGCTCTGTGCTAGCCTCAACACTAGGTCGCCTACCTTCAAGTCTCTGCCTCGGACGCGTCAGGCCTGGTAGCGCCGCAGGCTCTGCTGGTACTTGGCCGAGTGTAGTAGCGCAACGTCTCGGGCTTCCTCTAGCTGATCGAGGGCGTCCTCTCGGGTGGTGCGGTTGCTTTGTTCGTTATAGGCTTGCAGCCTCAGGGAACCATATTCTAGGTCGGTGGGGAGGATGGCCTCAGCCCCATAGACTAGGAAGAAAGGCGTGAACCCCGTGGCTCGGCTTGGAGTGTTCCTCAGGCTCCAGATGACTGAGGGGAGTTCGGCAAGCCATTTCTTGCCAAACTTTTTCAACCGGTTGTGAATTCTTGGCTTGAGGCCTTGTAGGATCATGCCGTTGGCACGCTCTACTTGGCCGTTGGTCCTTGGGTGTCCTACGGCCGACCAGGCTACACGGATGTGGTGGTCGTCGCAAAACATCAGGAACTTTTTGCTAGTGAACTGCGTCCCGTTGTTGGTAATGATGGTGTTGGGGACCCCAAACCGGTGGATAATGTCAGTGAAGAACAGCACTGCCTGCTCTGATTTGATTCGATTGATCGGATGGGCTTCGATCCATTTGGAGAACTTGTCGATTGATACCAGTAGATGGGTGTAGCCCCCGGGGGCCTTTTGCAGAGGCCCGACCATGTCGAGCCCCCACATGACGAACGGCCATGTGATGGGGATGGTTTGCAGGGCCAGGGCCAGGAGATGTGTCTGCCGAGCGTAGTACTGGCATCCTTCGCAGGAGCGTACTAGCTTGGTAGCGTCGGCGACCGCTGTCGGCCAGTAGAACCCTTGGCGGAAAGCGTTCCCTACGAGCGTCCAAGGCGCCGCATGGTGCCCGCAGGCGCCTGCGTGTAAGTCCCAAAGTAGGGCTTGGCCCGCCTCGGAATTGATGCATCGTTGAAGGACACCTAAGGGACTTCGCCTGTATAATTCGCCATTGTAGAGGGCGTAGGTCTTGGCTCGGTGCGCAAGCCGTCGTGCTTCAGTTCGGTCGTCGGGAAGCTCCCCCCGATCAAGCCAATCGAGGAACGGGGCTCGCCAATCCGTGTCCTGATCATTCTGTGGAGGCTCAGTGTTGACTTCCATGACCTCGGGCTCGGTCGAGGGGGTCTCAGCAGCAGAGGGGGCATCAGGCTTTGCCATGGGTTCCCCAGGTGGGCCCTCCTCTGCTGTCGAGGTGCAGCCGATGGAGGGTTTGTGGAGGTCTCTGGCGAAGACGTTCGAGGGGACCGGGGCCCGTGCCGAGGCCATCTTTGCCAGCTCGTCGGCGGCCTCGTTGTACTTTCACGTGACGTGATTTAGTTCGAGGCCGTTGAACTTGTCTTCTAGGCGTCGTACCATCTTACAGTAAGCCTCCATTTTAGGGTCGAGGCAGTTTTACTCCTTCATCACCTGATCCATGACGAGCCGTGAGTCGCCTCGGACGTCGAGGCGTCGTGCCCCAAGCTCGATGGCGACTTGTAAGCCATTGACGAGGGCCTTGTATTCGGCCATGTTGTTGGAGGCGGCGAAGTGGAGCCGCACCATGTAGCGCATGTGTACTCCGAGGGGCGAAATGAAGAGCAGACCCGTGCCTGCCCCGGTCTTCATCAGGGATCCATCAAAGTACAGGGTCCAGCACTCTGTCTGGATTTGAGCAGGTGGTAGTTGGGTATCTGTCCATTCAGCCACGAAATCAGCCAAGACCTGAGACTTGATTGGTTTTCGAGGTGCAAAGGTCAGGGTTTCCCCCATAAGCTCGACAGCCCACTTGGCTATCCTGCCCAAGGCCTCTCGGTTATGAACTATCCCGCCTAGGGGGAAGGATGATACCACAGTCACCGGGTGCGACTCGAAGTAGTGGCGCAGTTTGCGCCGGGCTAGGACCATGGCGTAGACTAGCTTCTGGATGTGGGGGTAGCGTGCTTTGGTCTCAGAGAGCACCTCACTGATGAAATAGACAGGTCGCTGGGTATGCAGAGTATGCCCTTCTTCCTGCCTCTCTACTACTACGGCGGCGCTGACCACTTGGGTTGTTACGGCGACGTAGAGTAAGAGGGCCTCGTCCATGGCTGGGGGTATCAGAACGGGAGGATTGGTGAGCAGCCTCTTGAGTCTGTCGAGGGCTTCCTCGGCCTTGGGGGTCCAAGAAAAATGCTTGGACTTTCTCAAGAGTCGGTACAGAGGCAAACCTTTTTCGCCAAGGCGCGAGATGAAGCGGCACAGGGCCATGAGGCATCCCATGACCCTCTGCACTCCCTTGAGGTCTCTGATTGGTCCCATGCTGGTTATCGCCGAGACCTTCTCTGGGTTGGCCTCAATGCCCCGTTCCGAGACTATGAATCCCAAGAGCATGCCTCAGGGGACCCCAAACACACACTTCTCGGGATTGAGCTTGATGCCCTTCTCTCTAAGGCATTTGAAGGTTACCCTCAAGTCATTCACGAGATTCTCAGCCTTTTTGGTTTTGACCACGATGTCGTCTACGTAGGCCTCGACGGTCTGCCCGATGTTGTCGCCAAAGACCTGGGTCATGCACCGCTAGTACGTGGCACCTGCGTTTCTAAGGCCGAAGGGCATCGTCACGTAGTAGTACATGCTGAACGGTGTGATGAAAGAAGTCGCGAGCTGGTCGGACTCTTTCATCTTGATCTGATGGTAGCCGGAGTACGCATCAAGGAAAGACAGGGTCTCACACCCTGCGGTGGAATCAACGATTTGATCAATTCGAGGTAATGGGAAGGGGACCTTTGGACAGGCTTTGTTCAGACCGGTGTAGTCTACACACATCCTCCATTTCCCATTTTTCTTCTTGACTAAAATGGGGTTAGCCAACCACTCTGGGTGGGACACTTCCTTGATGAACCCGGCCGCCAAGAGTTTCTGCAGCTCCTCTCCGATGGCCCTGCGCTTTTCTTCGTCGAAGCGGCGCAGGCGTTGCTTCGCCGGTCTAGATCCGGCCCGGATGTCTAGGGCGTGCTCGGCGACCTCCCTTGGTATGCCTGGCATGTCCGAGGGACTCCATGCGAATATGTCAACGTTCGCACGGAGAAAGTCGACGAGCACGGCTTCCTATTTGATGTCGAGGGTGGCGCTGATCCTCAGCGCCCGGTCGTCGGGGCAGGCGGGGTCGACCGGGATGAGTTTGATGGTCTCAGCGGGCTCGAACGCCCCCGCACGACGCTTGGAGTCAGGCACCTCGCCACTGAGTTGGTCGAGGTGGGCGATGAGGGTCTTGGCCTCCGCAAGAGCCTTGGCATACTCGGTGCACTCGACATCGTAGTCGTATGCATGTTCGTACGTGGACTCGATCGTGATGATACCATTAGGGCCTGGCATCTTGAGCTTGACGTAGGTATAGTTGGGCACTGCCATGAACTTGGCGTAGCACGTTCGCCCCCAGAATGGCGTGGTAGGCTCCCCTGAACTCGACGGCCTCGAAGGTGAGGACTTCCTTACGGTAGTTGGAGGGGGTGCCGAAGCAGACAGGGAGGTCGATGCGCCCGATGGGTCGCGTGCGCTTCCCCGGCACGATGCCGTGAAAGGGTGCGACGTCGCCTCAGAGCCTCGACTGGTCGATCTCCAAGAGCTCCAGGGTGTTGGCGTAGAGGATGTTGAGGCCACTGCCTCCATCCATCAACACCTTGGAGAGGCGGGTGTTGCCAATGATCAGGTCGACGACCAGTGGGTACTGCCCGGGATTCGGAATACGGTCGGGGTGATCATCTCGATCGAAGGTGATCGCCTCTCGAGACCAGTTGAGGTACTAGGGGGCGGCCACCTTGACCGAGAAGACCTCTCGACGTTCCCTCTTGCGCTACCGTGCCGCAAGGCATGCCAAGGGCCCATCGAAGATCATGAAAGCGTTGCGTACCTCGGGGAACCCGTCGTCCTTGTCTTCGTCCCGACCGCCGGCCCCCTTCTACTTGGTGTCGTCGTCGGGGAGCCCGAGCCTAGGCGTAGTAGCAGCCGTAGCATGGTGCAATCTTCGAGAGCAGTGCCTGACCGGGCTCTGGTGGTAAGGGCAAGGGTTTCTTGAGCATGTCGTCGAAGGGCCTAGGGCCTTTGGAGCCTCGGGGATTCTTACGCTCTGTGGCCACGACTAGATCAGCCTCCAGGACCTCCTGCTTCCTCAGGCGCCCCTTTTTCTTTTTCTTAGGGAAGTGGGAGGCTGAGGCCTTGGGGGCCTCCTCCCTCCGCTTACCCTTGGCGTCGGTGTCAGGGAAGATGGCTCCGACAGCCTCTTCGCCCGAGGCAAAGCTGGTGGCAATGTCGAGGAGCGCGGCGGCAGAGCGCGGTACGTTGCGACCTAATTCTCGGACCAAGTCCTGACAAGTGGTGCCAGAGAGGAAAGCCTGGACGATCTCCGAGTCGCCGACGCTGGGTAGCTCGGTGCACTGTTTGGAGAAGCGCCGGATGAAGTCTCGGAGAGACTCGCCCGGCTTCTGGCGATAGCTCTTAAGATCCCAGGAATTCCCAGGGCGCACGTATGTGCCCTGGAAGTTTCCGACGAAGATCCTTACCAAGTCGCGCCAGTCGTGGATTTGAGAGGGAGGGAGTTGCTCGAGCCAGGCTCGTGCTGAGTCTGACAAGAGCAAGGGGAGATTACAGATGATGAGCAGGTCATCGTCCGCACCGCCCAGCTGGCAGGCCAGGCGGTAATCAGCGAGCCAGAGTTCCGGGTTGGTTTTGCCGCTGTACTTCACGAGATTGGCCAGCTGTCGGAACCGGGCGGGGAAAGGAGCAGCGCGGATGGCCCTGCTGAAGACCCGGGGGCCTGGCGGCTCAGGGGAAGGACTGCGGTCCTCACCGCTGTCATAGCGACCGCCTCGGTGTGGATGGTAGCCCCGAGCGGGCCCCTCGTTGTCGTGGCGTCGTCGCCTGCTGACCGCCTCATGGTCTCCTTGCACCTCGCGTCGATTGCCGAGGCGGTCCAAGAGCACGGGGACCCTGTGGGCTATTGGCGCTCGGTCGGGCTTGGGACGAGCCGGGGATTCCCTGTCCTGCCGAAGTGGTGCCGTGAGAAGGTTCGAGGTGCCCCCCGTGCTGTCGGGAGGCAGAACTCTTGGCCTGTTGAACCACAGCGGTCTCTAGGAGATCGCGGAGCTCGCTGCGGACCCATTGCCCTTCCGTGGTAGAAGGCTCGAGCATTGCACGGACCAGCATTGCCGCAGCCGCGACGTTCTGGCTAGCGCGATTGAAGACCGGGGGTTGCTCGCTCCCTTCGTCGTCATGGATGCGGTGATGCACATCGCGGGCCCTTCGTCGGGCTCCCCCGCCTTCGCCGCGGCCTCGCTGTTCCTGTTTGAGAGAGTCTCAAAGCTGCTGTAGAAGGAGTTGGTCTTGTTCGACCTTGGCCTGGAGCTCACGAAGTTGCTCTAGGTCTGGGCGCTGAGGTCGTGCAAGAGCAACGTTCTCATTTCATGCGGCCGGCAGGACGTTGCGTGGGGGCGTGACGGCACCCGCCCTTGGACGAAGTGGGGAGCGGCTACCTGCCCCCTCATCCTCTTCGCCTGCCCTCGGCATCCCGAGCCCGACGTGGAAGCACTCGCGAGTGGGGTCGTAAGTGCCTTCGTCGTCGGAGTCGGAGTAACCGAAGCAGTAGTCGCTTGCGGCCAAGAACTGGCGCAAAGCCCCAGGGTCGCGGAGCTCAGAGAAATCCACTCCGGGCCATGCCTCGTCCTCATCCGTGGAGTCGGCATGGGTGCTTAGGTCAAGATGGAAGCGCTGGCAGCGCTCTGAGGGATCCTCATGAGCGGCAGCGTATGCATAGGCGTAAGAAGCAGCAGCATTTCTCAACCCAAAGGGGTATGGGGATGGTGCCGTCGCCAGATTCTGCTCCGCCGGGGTTAGTTCTTCAGGGAGTGGTGGAGCGGAGCTTGACGACTGGGCACCATCGCAAGCCACCGGCGTTTTCCCTTTATCCAAGCTCAGGCCAGACAGGTCCCCGGCCAGGGACCCCGTACCAACAGCTGGTCATAGGGTATCGGCGGGGAGTGGCATGCCGCCCCGGGTTCGCGTAGCGTCGGGGTGGCCTTGCTCACGTCGTGCCTGACGAGCGTGGCAAGAGCGGCTGCCCGGGCGCCGCCTACGCCTGGGCTGCCGGTGCGTAACTTCATTGTCGGACGGTGGGGCTCGGGGAGTGAGGAGTACCATGTCGTATTCATGCCCTAGAGACATGAATTCTAGGCTCCCGAACCAAACTATGGTGCCGAGACGCAATGGTCGTCTGGGGTCTGCCATCCAGAACCTGCTGGGATGACGAAACTGACACGCAGCGTCCCCTACCTGGCGCGCCAACTGTCGGTGTTCCGGACCGGGGGGTCCTCGACCGACTAGTGAATTTATTCTGCGTGCTCCCAATTCCGGATGGTGATGCAAAGAGACACAAGGTTTATACTGGTTCGGGCAATCGACGCCCTACGTCCAGTCTGAGAGATCGAACTTATATTCCTTGCACCGGGGTGCTCGTAGTAGGGGGTTACAAGCTAAGGGAGAGAGGGAACTAGTCCTAGGTCTCGGTAGGGTGTCGTGTGGGCCGTCTAAGACGTTGCTCTCAAGCGGTTTGAATGTGCGCGCATGTGTGTGTTATCTGGTGCCCCCTCTAAGTGGCCCAAGTCCTCTCCTTTTATAGTTGAAGGGAGGACAAGGTCAGTACATGTATCACTATGCGGCATCATGCTAATAGGAGCGGCACGTCCGAACCCTGTGGCCTGTTCCTGTTGCGGCGTGGTCGTAGGAGTGATCCATCCTTGAAGTACGGGGGCGGCGTGGTTGTCCCCATCAGATCCTGTGCGTCGTGGGAGCCCCGGGAATGTCTAGGAGCGGACGTGGCGGCGAACGTGCAAGCCATGGTGGACGGACTATGCACGAGGTCGAATCTCAGTCGGTGCTGAGGTTGGTACTGCGGTGGGGGGTCTCGGCGGGCTCGGACCCCAATATCACCGAGGCCTTGGCGTACAGTGCCGAGGCCCTGGTGTACAGTGCCGAGGTCTTGAGGGGGCGGCTGATCACGGACATAGTGTAGGGCACAGTGGCCAGTAACCCCCGTCATATCCTGTCCCAGGCGCAGATCGTGGTCACAGTGTTAGGACACAGTGGCCGATAATCCCCGCCGTGCCCTGTCCCGGCCGGTATGGTGGTGATGCGACTTCGGGTCGCGTCGGTCATTCTGTGACGTTGAGCCGCTGTCCGGCTGAGATCGCGGGAGTGGTTGAAAGTATTAATGTGACGTGACGCGCTGTCGGGAGGGTCGGCCGAGGCGGGGGGCGACGGACCGCGGACGAGCCGGCCTCGAGCGACACGGAGAATGAGGCCTCGCGCGAGACGGGGACCAGGCTCCTTTCCGAGGCCTCGCGCGAGAGGCCTCGCGCGAGACGGAGAATGCGCCTCCTGCCTAGGCCTTTCGTGGAGAGCCTCGGGCGGGGCGGAGGCGGCGTTCCCTGCCGAGGCCTTCCCTGGGGGGGCCTCGCGCGAAGCGGAGTTGGCGTCAGGATGCCGAGGCCTCCTGCTCGAGGCTCGGAGCGAGGAGGGGGAGGACCCAGTGGGCTCGGTTACGGTGGAGGAGGGGCCCACAACTTACCTTCTTGCTTTTATTATTTTTAGATGAGACCTTGGCAACCCGTTTGATGTTTTGCTGGGGGTACCCCATCCTAAGGTACCCGACAGTATGTATGGGCTTTTACATTTCTTCATTGTCTTTGTCATAGTATTTGTCATGTTACTTACACAAGTATCGTGTTATGTAGATAAATTTTATCTTGTTGACTCGGGGTACCAAAATCGACCGGGTTTTCTTGCACCGTACAGAGGTACAGAATACCATGTGCCCAAATGGAGAGAAGGGCCTGCACCTAGAGGTAAAAAAGAGCTATTCAATTACACACATTCTTCACTTAAAAATGTTATAGAGAGGTCTTTTGGAGTCCTAAAGATGAAGTGGAGAAATTTGTTGAATTTGCCTAGTTTTCCCATGGCAAAGCAAAATAATAATGGCACTGCACAATTTCATTAGACAGAGTGGTATAATGAATGACCTCTTTGACTTGTGTGATCAAGATGAAAACTATATATCAATAGAGGAAGGAACTTCAACTCAAGCAACTAGATGCACCACACGTTTTGGAGACGAAGATGAAAACATGAAACAATTTCGTGATTGGATAGCGAATGGTTTGTTTACATGGTCATAGCATGGCCATGGTTTGTAATAATGAAGTTTTTTTTAAACCATTTAAATATTATTTGTGAGAATGTACATTGCGGCAAACAGCTACCATAGCAGTCAAGCTGAGCTGCAAGGATGGTGCTAGCGTGCAGCCAAGCAGAGCAACCAAGCATCTAGCAGAGCATGCCAGGCAGAACAGCAAGCAGAGCAGCAAGCCAGGCATGGAATTGGCGCCAAGGTCGCACGCAGAAGGCAGCGGCGCTAGCAGGAGCCGGGCACTGTTGGCGCCAAATGCCAGAGCCACCAAGTTAGCATTAATGGAGGGTGTTTTGGTCTTTATAAACATGTACATGTCAGGTTTAATCAACTAACTAGACATAGCCTTACTAAAATTTAAGAGGTAGTTTAGCCGACTAGATTTAAGAGCTAAGAACCAAAGAGGCCCTAACTCAGTACTCCCTTAAAAAAAACGTAGCGTAACTAGCGCAGGCGCAGTGCACAGCAGTGAGACTAGGGCAGACCTGGCCTCTTCACGCCGCGCCAAGCCACGCGCAGCTGCCCTGCACGCCTCCACCTCCCGGCCCCCCGTCTCGTCTCCTTCAAATCGGATGAGAGACCGCGGCTGCAGGCTGCTGTAGCGCTGTGCCTGCAGCGGCCGCTGGCCGTGGCCCCACTCCCCGCGCGCATGCAGCAGATGCAGGCAATTGTTATTTGTCCCGTGGCCACGGCCGGTGGCATGGCAGCCAGAGATCGAGCACAGTGGCGCGGGGATGGGCGGGCCGGGGAGGAGGCAGAGGCAAGATTGACAGCTAAGTCACCTCATAAATTTGCGCACTGTGGCGGTGATCACCAGGTAGGCGGAGGAGAGAGGCCTGCTGGACTGGTCTGGAGGAGCATTACGCGACTGGCCACGCCTCCTGCTCGAGGCTCAGAGCGAGGAGGGGGAGGACCCAGTGGGCTCGGTTACGGTGGAGGAGGGGCCCACAACTTACCTTCTTGTTTTTATTATTTTTAGATGAGACCTTGGCAACCCGTTTGATGTTTTGCTGGGGGTACCCCATCCTAAGGTACCCGACAGTATGTATGGGCTTTTACATTTCTTCATTGTCTTTGTCATAGTATTTGTCATGTTACTTACACAAGTATCGTGTTATGTAGATAAATTTTATCTTGTTGACTCGGGGTACCAAAATCGACCGGGTTTTCTTGCACCGTACAGAGGTACAGAATACCATGTGCCCAAATGGAGAGAAGGGCCTGCACCTAGAGGTAAAAAAGAGCTATTCAATTACACACATTCTTCACTTAAAAATGTTATAGAGAGGTCTTTTGGAGTCCTAAAGATGAAGTGGAGAAATTTGTTGAATTTGCCTAGTTTTCCCATGGCAAAGCAAAATAATAATGGCACTGCACAATTTCATTAGACAGAGTGGTATAATGAATGACCTCTTTGACTTGTGTGATCAAGATGAAAACTATATCAATAGAGGAAGGAACTTCAACTCAAGCAACTAGATGCACCACACGTTTTGGAGACGAAGATGAAAACATGAAACAATTTCGTGATTGGATAGCGAATGGTTTGTTTACATGGTCATAGCATGGCCATGGTTTGTAATAATGAAGTTTTTTTTAAACCATTTAAATATTATTTGTGAGAATGTACATTGCGGCAAACAGCTACCATAGCAGTCAAGCTGAGCTGCAAGGATGGTGCTAGCGTGCAGCCAAGCAGAGCAACCAAGCATCTAGCAGAGCATGCCAGGCAGAACAGCAAGCAGAGCAGCAAGCCAGGCATGGAATTGGCGCCAAGGTCGCACGCAGAAGGCAGCGGCGCTAGCAGGAGCCGGGCACTGTTGGCGCCAAATGCCAGAGCCACCAAGTTAGCATTAATGGAGGGTGTTTTGGTCTTTATAAACATGTACATGTCAGGTTTAATCAACTAACTAGACATAGCCTTACTAAAATTTAAGAGGTAGTTTAGCCGACTAGATTTAAGAGCTAAGAACCAAAGAGGCCCTAACTCAGTACTCCCTTAAAAAAAACGTAGCGTAACTAGCGCAGGCGCAGTGCACAGCAGTGAGACTAGGGCAGACCTGGCCTCTTCACGCCGCGCCAAGCCACGCGCAGCTGCCCTGCACGCCTCCACCTCCCGGCCCCCCGTCTCGTCTCCTTCAAATCGGATGAGAGACCGCGGCTGCAGGCTGCTGTAGCGCTGTGCCTGCAGCGGCCGCTGGCCGTGGCCCCACTCCCCGCGCGCATGCAGCAGATGCAGGCAATTGTTATTTGTCCCGTGGCCACGGCCGGTGGCATGGCAGCCAGAGATCGAGCACAGTGGCGCGGGGATGGGCGGGCCGGGGAGGAGGCAGAGGCAAGATTGACAGCTAAGTCACCTCATAAATTTGCGCACTGTGGCGGTGATCACCAGGTAGGCGGAGGAGAGAGGCCTGCTGGACTGGTCTGGAGGAGCATTACGCGACTGGGAGATGCTGCAGAGGCCAGACCGCCAGAGGCATAGAGCCCCTCCTCCGCTCCGCCCGGCGCCCCGGCCTACCTCTACCTCCCCGGGTCGGCTCCCCCGCCCCGCGCCGACGCAAGAGTACAAAGAGGTCCGCATGCCGGACGCGGACGGTACGGGCTGATTAGCAGATAAGCGCTCCCTCACGTGGATGCCGCTGCGTGCCCGCAGGTCTTTCCATTCCTGTTTGAATCTTTGGTGACGACCAGGCCACCACAGCTTTGACCACATGCATGCCCAGCACCAGCCAGCTAGTACAGTACTTACAGTGGCTATAATAATAGTACTAGTACTGGAGATAAGCACACCTAGTACCTGAGTGACTGATCGACGGCATGGCCATGCATTTTGTAACAAAATTGATCACAAATGCATAGTCATGTAATTTTTTTTTATAAAAAAATAACATCATCATATTTCCTGCGAAATTCACGACATAAAATCTCCACTGAACTCAAGGGCTTGCTACTACTCGTGATTACTACTACACCTAGGCCTTGTTTAGATTGCAAGTTTTTTCACTCTCTCTTCGTCACATTAAATCTTTGAACACATGCATGGAGTATTAAATGTAGATAAAAAAAATAACTAATTAACAGTTTGACTGTAAATTACGAGACGAATCTTTTGAGCCTAGTTAGGCCATGATTGGATAATAATTGTCAAATACAAACGAAAGTGTTACAATATCAAATACTGATTCCTGACCACCATCTAAACAAGGCCCTAGCCACCCGTATGCAAGCGCTGCTTTGTGGAGTGAGCTGAGGGGCGGCTGTGCCCAAAGCAGATAAGCATGGGAACAACTAAACAACAGCATGGTCGTTTGGCTGTGGCTTGCCGTAAACGATAGTAAATTTTTAGCCGGAACAATATTTTTCTCTCATATAAACTAGACAGCAGTACTTCTTTACGAACATATAAACCAGCCAACCGAACAGGCTACATCAGACGGGACCACACCATGTGAGTACTGCATTTAACCGGCCCTTTCAAAACATCAGAGATAGGCACCGCACAGCTAGCGGAGAGTTAATTTGACTACTACTGCTACACTACACGCGACCATGCAAAGCTAGCAGCATCCATGGATAGATGGATGCACCTACTCGACCAACGAATGACTGCCAAGAAACAAATGATCAAAATTCCCTTATACACCCAGAAATAAACAAAAAAAAGGAAACAAGCTGCGGAAAAAGAGGTAAAGGAAATGCACATTGGTGTGAGCCACCAGAGACGTCTTCGTGTTTGGCTTCATCTCCGGTAGGCTAAGCCACGTACGGACATGATCGAGATATATAGATCAGCTGGTTAGCTCGATGCATGCCAAATCATCCATTAACAATCAGATGATGGAGCAGCCAGCTGCAAAAAGGCACACTTTACCACCCATTGACCATGCAATATTTCACCCGCTAACAAGTCACAACTGATCCTGCGGCTTCAGTCTCTCGTGCTTCCCTGCTGCTGGCCTCCAAGATCCTGCGAATGTTATTGCATATATACATTCCTGTCAACTCTCAACTGCCACTGATTGTGATTTAAAAAAAATGTACTAAGAAATATGTGCAATCTGGCGCTCTGTACTGTCAAGTTAAGCTCCCAGTTAGCATGAAGAAATCTTGGATATTGGATGCATCAAGCAAGTACTCTATGCCCCAGAGAGTCGCAGGTAGCTTCAACTCTCAACAACGATTCAGAAAACGCCAACGGTGGCAACAGGGGCAACAATGGGACAACGAACTAGCTATACCCAGATAGAGTGGCACTTGCCACTTGGGACTGAGTGATGCGAAGAATTGTGAACGAAGATGTACCCGAGATGTAAGTGTTAGTGACGACCTACCATATGGGCGTCGGTGGACGTGCCGGCGGCAGCGTCGGCGGCGGCGGCCTGCTTCTTGGGCGCCTTCTTGAGCCCGAGCAGCTCCTTCCACCGGATGTTGGGCGCGCGGGGCACGCGGCCGTGGCGCTCATCGGCGCGCAGCTCGTCACGCAGCGTCACGGGCCGCCCGCTGCCGCCGGCCTGATGCGGCGCCTCCCGGAGCGGCAGGAGGCGGCCCTTGGAGAAGAGCTGGTCGGCGGCCATCATCGGGTGGCTGCCGACGGAGAACTCGAAGTCGGCGTCCCCCGGCGCCTGCGCCCACCCCGCGCACGGCGGCCGGGGGCGGCGGCTCCACCGCGAAGTCGCTGGAGAAGGACATCCGCGGCGCCATGGAGGACGGCGCGGGCAGGTGCTGGTGATGCTCTGGGTTGTACATGTTAACACATGCCATGCATGGCCACGCACACGCGCTCTAGGTGGTTTTTGTCCCTGTCTCCCACCTCTGAGCTCACTTAGTCATGATATAGTGTTTTTCTCTCACAACAAAACAGCATCAACCGGCTTATAAACCACGGAACGATCAGGAACGATCAAGCGAATAGGGTGATTGTGAGCTTTGAGATCAAGAGCGGAGCTAGCAGCTAGCTAGAACGCTCTGGTGGGTCTCTATCTCGCTTGTGAGTGAGCTGCTAGCGGAGCAAGCTCAGCTCGTGTAGCCACTTAGCTATAGTGGCTGTACTTGTGACTAGTGAGGAGAGTGATGGCTATGAGTAGTGGAGCAAGCTCAGATATCTCTCTCGTGGAGTGAAGGGGTTGGTTTGGTCCGGGGACGGGCCGACGGGGCACGATATATAGTGGGAGCCTGCCCTGCTAGGAGGCCGACCGGGTAGCTAGGATGCCGGGAAGCAAAGCAGCTAGCGAGCGTGGGCGCGGCCGCCGGACGGATGGGCAACCGCGCGCGACGAAGCCGCGAATGCATGGGATGATGGACGAGAACGGGCCGATGGAACGGACGGGCACCGGGGCCTCGCCGGATGTGGCGGTTTGGATCGATGCACGCGGAATGTGCGCGCGTGAAGGCACGCGAGGAGGGTAGCATCTAGATCTGCCGTGTAGGGTGCTGGCTAGGCATGGCGCTGCGAGATTAATTTTTTTTTATGTGTGTTGTTGGGGGCGCCTTGGATGTTCAGCCAGGGAACTGGATGATGATGATGATGAGCTAGGGATGCATGGGCTCGCTCTTCGTACACTTGCTTCTTTGGAGGGTTGTTGCCGGTGCCGGGTAACAAAATGGAAGTATTTTATGAATCATTGCACATTGGCCCCGTTCGCTTGTCTTAAAAATGGCTTGTTCGGCTTCTTTTTTCATCCGAAACCGTGTTTTTCTCTCACAACAATTCAGCCGGAACAGTGTTTTTCAGCCATGTTTCAGACCAGCGAACGGGGCTTATTGTCGCTCGACGCTTCGGTGGCGTTACGACTTCACCGGCAGCAGGAAGGTGTTTCTACCCCCCGCGCCGCCCCCCCCCCCCCCCCCCCCCCCCCCCACACACACACACACAAGAACAATAGATATATACATGCTCTTACAGTCTTACCTCTAACAATACATGCCTGCATACCCTGCCCGTGTAAGTACCTAAGAGAGATAAGGGAAGGGAAGGAACGAGCCTTAGTTTGTTCCTTGTTATCAATGGACATGTCATCACCACTAAGGGCTTATTTGGATGTACTTGTATTCAACTCAATCCACATGTGTTAGAATAGAACGGGGGTGTAACTTAGTTTAATTTTCACCCCAATAATACACTCCTACATACATGGATTGTGGTGGAAACAAGTGCATCCAAACTAGGGCTAAAAGAGTATAATTGACCAAAATTGTAAGCACTCATACTTAGTCAGGCACTCAAACCAGATAAACAGGTTTAGAGACTAACCAACTGAGCTATGTTTAGCAAAAAAAAATGTTAGATGGTGTGGTAAAAGTTCATCTAGGCCCCTAAGTGGTTTTTGCTAGTTAATGACATTTCAATTATTAGTGGTCTAATGAGTTTTGTTGCGCACAAGTAGGTGTTAAAGCAAAAGGATAATGCTTATGCTTAGCAACCTTTCTCCACTACTACAAAATCATGAACACCATTGACTGTTAACTCCTATCACTGTCGGTGTTTTGCCAACCGGCGGTGTTGGTCATTTCATAAAACAAACAAAGAAAGAAAAAGTAGCAGCTCGTAGCCCCCCCTCTCCACCCATAGCCTCGTGTGTGCCTATGCCACTATGCCTATCTTCCATGTGCTGCTAGGTTGATCAAGGAGGGAGCCGGAGAAATAGTGAACCTGGGTTGGGAGAGAGAAGAGAACTTGCGCATGGAAAACGAGCACCAACAAACTTAACTAGATTAAATGAAGCTGTGGATGCGAGCACCTATAGACTCAACTGCAATGAAATGAAATTTCAGGTCTATCACTGGGGGTTGTTAACCATAACCATCAATGATAATATCATTGTCAATTTTGGAGCAACCAACAATGATAATGAGTTATCACCATGGTTTTTAAGGTGGTAAAGCGAGGCGAGGCAACCAACTACCGCCTTACGCTAAAGCGACTAAAGCGTGAGGCGAGGCGATGCCTTAAGAAATTAATTAAAAAATGAAAACAGCAGCTTAGAGCAGTAGATGAAGAAAAAAGGAAAGGAAAAAAAGAAAAAGAAAGGAGCCGAGTAAGAAGTGGGCTCGCCCAGCCCACTAGGCTGACCATGTGCTCCTTCCCCTCCTGGCGTGTGGCTTCATCGAAGTCCCTATCCCTAGTTCCCGACCCCCATCAGCGCCGCCACTCCCCACTGCTATTCCGCCTCCACATGACGGCACGACCGCACGAGTGGCTACTCTGCTTCCCTCCGCCCCTCTCCGGATGCCCTGCTCTGCTTCCCTCTCCTCCTGATGCGCTGCTCTGCTCTTCCCTCTGCCCCTCTGCTTCCCCTTCCTCTCTCTCTTTTGCTTCCCCTTCCTCTCTCTCCTCTGCTTCCCCTTCCTCTCTGGTCAGTGCTCTCAGATCGACAGCCCCCGGCGTCTCCCCTTCAAGATCTCCCGCGTGCTCCTCTCTCTGCACTGTATTTCTCCACGCGTCTCTCTCTGCGCGCATGCCAATTTCTCCTGCGCGCCGGCTCTCTCTGCGCACTCCTATTTGCCGCCTAGAATTAGACCTGTGTATGGCGCCCGCCACGCACGATTTGGCGCGAATCGGACGCCAAAGCGACGATTTCTGGACGTCACGGTCGTAAGGCGGACGCCATACGAATCTAAGGCGAGTCGTCTGTTGTGGCAGTCCCGCGTGGAGCACCTTGGCGATTAAGCGACGACAAAGCGACGCCTTGAAAACATTGGTTATCACTACCGATTTCAAAACACTGGTTGTGATAAACATATCAATGTTGGTTTCGAAGTAAATGCCCGTGGTAATGCCGACAGTAATGACCACTTTTGTAGTTGTGACCTCCCTTGCAAAAATAGAAAGAAACCGGAGAGCGTCACGTGAAGATCACGAAGAACATAGTACTCAAATTCATTCACCCTTTGAAATAATTTTTAGGCTGTTGTACTACAAATGGTGACACATATTTTCATGTGCTCGTAGCCTGCTCCCCCATCTCTCTCCAACCATAGCCCCACGTGTGCTTGTGCCACTATGCCTGTCTTTCATGTGCTACCAAGTCGGGGAGGGAGACGAAGAGATTGTGAGCCTAGGCAGGGAGAGAGAAGAGAACTTGTGCATGGACACGAGCACCTACGGACTTAACTAGATTAAATGAAGCTGTGGACATGAGCACCTACAGACTCAACTGCAATGAAATGAAATTTTAGGTCCAGATATATATATCACTGGCGGTTGTCAACCATAACCCGCAATGATAGTATCATTGCTAATTTTGATGCAACCAACAATGATAATGAGTTATGACTGTCTATTGCAAAGCAACCAGTTGCGATAACATGTCACTATTAGTTTCAATAACCGACAGTGGTAATGCTGACAGTAATAACCACTTCTGAAGTTGTTACCATGATGCCCATAGTACTTAAATTCATTGACCCTTTGAAATAGAGTTTAGGATGTTGTACTATAAATGGTGACACATTTTCATGTGGTTACATTGGAACCAAAGGTTTTCAAAAGAACTAGCATATCCATGAGAACCATACTTAGTGATGAGTTATTTCATTTGTTTTATTTTATTTTACAAATCAAGTGCTGTGATTTCTTTGAGATCTTACCCCCTTATGAGGTAATCAAAGCACCATAGCAAAGCCTGCCACTTGATGAACTGGTTGCAAAAAAGTTTAGTAATAATAACATCCTGATCATATTAATATATAGTGTTTTGAAAAAGAATCTTAATATCTAAATTCTTTGCTAGGCGGAGAATCGGAGACGATACAAGAAACAAAGGCTGAGGACTTATTAAAATTGAATGACAGCAGGTCTAGCCACGCAATTGCCACGAGTCATCCTGCCAGTTTTATGTTCAAATGGTGATCAAAACTGTTTTGAATACATTTTTAGCAATAAAAATAACAAATTAATAGACTCATACGACGCACATGTTATTGGCAGTAGCAAATAAAGGATTGGGCAAGCAAGATTGCAATGCATGGCAGGAAATAAATTTATCCTTTTTAGATAATGAAGAAAATAAAATTTACCCTAATATCCTACAAAAACAGTACTACCAGTATCGTTTTCATATATATAACAAACCCCAGCCCGTGGCTACTGAGACTGATGACTGAGCAGCATGTCTGCATTTGTCCGGACAACTTCTTCGCTGAAACCAAGCGCTTATTGTCATTCATGTCGTCGTACTACGAGTCGGCTTAATGATCCCGCCAGCTGGTCTCATATAATTTCTCGCTTTGCTTTGCTTGTCTCGACGCGAGCACAGCGCCCTGCCAAGATGTCGAAGAGATCCTGAGCAGCAATCTAGCAAAACGGTGATCAGATTCAGAGATGCTAATGGATGATTGTTTGATCACCACTACTACATGCTCAGAAAGGCTCATCGAGCCAGGACAAGATGAGGGCACATGCTCGCTTCCTTTGGGCAAGTGGGAGCGCACCAGCTAATGCTGCTGAATGCTCCCGGCCGGACACATTCTCTCTGCAAGTCTGCAGCAGCACTCCATGGCTCGGCTGGCCGCCCTTTTCGGTGGTTTGTCTATGTACGTGCCCCGGGCGCCTGATAAGGCCGTAACTATGGCTTTCGTTGCAGTGGTATTTTATGGGCAAACCACATTATTAAAGCATGCAAAGCAAAGCAGCCGGACTAATCACGCCCCACCTACATGATGAGTGACTCAAAAGGAGGGTTGGGCATCCTGATTCCTTCGTCGCGACAGACAATATGAGTGCTAGCGTACCTCTGCAGGTATTCTGCTAACTGCTGCTTCATGTGTATTTGGCTCCATTCGTTTGGAGGAATTCTGAAAGAATCTGGAGAAATTTGTGAGAGAAAAACATTGTTCTGGATAAAAAAAAAAGCGGATCAAACTGGTTTTAAGGGCACGTGAAAGCCTTTATCGTTTTGCCTCCAACCATGTTAAAAAAAAACGCGCTGTAGATGTACTGTACTACGGTGTTACACTGTTATTACTAGTACAGATTTCGTTGGGAGGAGCATGTACTAGAATCTAGGCAGAGAGGGAGAGGCCGCGGTTAGTTCCAAACTCAAATTCTCAAAAAGTGCTACAGTAGCTATTACATTGAATCTTGCAATACGTGTATGAAACATTAAATGTAGACGAAAAAAAACTAGTTGCACAGTTTGGTTGAAAATCGCGAGACGAACGTTTTGAGTCTAATTGACCCATGATTGAACACTAATTACTAAATAAAAAAGAAAGTGCTACAGTATCCTAAATTTCAAAATTCAGCGAACTAAACACGGCAGAGAGAGAAGGGGGTTTTGACTGGTGTTTGACTGGGCGCATGCATGCAGGGGATAAGCTGGCGACGTGGACAGGTCGAAAAGACCACGTGATCCGCAGCGAGATCCTCCACTGAGGTACGGTACCGGGTACTCGCTCCCGCTGCGCGGCCTTCCCATCCATGCGTCCGTCTGCAGTGCAGGTGCAGCCTTGTGCGGTTGCTGCAGCTGCTGCTGCTTCACCAATGAAACTTTGCAGCCAGGCGTCCTGGCCGGCGACGGAGAGGATGGTGTGTGATCGTCGTATATAAAGATGCCGATACTGTTCCTTCAATCAAATACGTAGTACAGTGCATGCAGATGCATGGAGCGAGGAACGGAGGATGCCGTCCATCGTTTGTTGGTTTTTGCCCAGTGGTCTTTTTGGTGGCTGTCCGTCCATCAGTACGTACCTACTGTATGTGCTCTCGTACGCTTTCTGACTGGTCCATCGTGGGGCCTTGAAATGTACTGTACTCCGTTATTATGTATTATTGATGGAGATCACAGATCATTCCCTATTCGGTCCGTGGCAATAGCAATCATCACTCTCATCAGGTAGCATTGCATGTATTACGGCGTGGATAAAACATATTACATTACAGTACTGTGTATTACCCCTCTGGTGGGTCTGGGGTTTCTCACAATCTCATGTGACTTTAGGGCAGCTAGTAGTGTGGACGCGGACAACGTATGGGCTATAGTGAACCTTGTTTGTCGCCGAGCCCGGACAATTACTGCTAGCTACTCTGCTAGCATAACTATTCTTTGCACCCTTGCAAGTCGTACGTACTTACTGCCCATACAGTCGACCAGGGTCCCGTTATGGTAGCGCTCCTATCTACGTAGATCAGCTCCAGGAGCAGCTTCGCGTCTTGGGCAACCAAACGGGCCGAAGGGCTCCGCTCGACCGCTCTACACTGTTTCTCTCACAATTTCACTCCCTGAAGCCGAATGAGATCTAGGGAGTCCAAAAAAAAACTCACGAGCCGATAGGGATGACAAATCAGAGAAAGGAAAAGAAGATAAGGGCATTATGAACATTTCAACTTTTTATCTACCACGAGGAGCTATTTACTAAATGTTTCACCAAAATAGTTTGATCTCCACCGATAAAGCTTCGCCTGGAGCCAAAGTTAAAACAAACTGCTCTACCAACGAAAGCAGAGCTATATATACCAAACGAGTCCTAGCTAGTGCATACAGATTTTGCAACCATTGGAGCGATATCATATCGTATGCGCTACTCCAGTGGTAACATCGTATTATTAAGCCTCAGTCCAACATTTCGACGAGTTAAACATTTTCTAAGTTTGATTCCAAATAAATTTGTTATAGAACATATTCCACAAAAAGTATAATGATATTTTTTTAGGGAAAAATATAATGATATTTATTAATGTATCATAGATTTTAGTATTTTTATATACATTTAGTTGAATTCTAAAAAGTTTAACTCATCCTAAATTGTGTCGTGTATTTTTTTTCAAAAAAAATAGAGGAAGTAGTATACCAAGGAATGATTAATTAGGGTAGAGTTTTCCCTGTTTGACCCTATTAATTAAATACTGCTGCGGGTGCATTCCATACGAGAAATTTTCCTAGATCATCCGGTTAGCGCATTGAGGCGTAAAGCTGGCGAGCCGAGTTCGATTCTTGGTGGTCACAGTTTTTTGCTGCATGCTTCATTTTGCATGGCGATAGGTGCATTTTTGCCATGGAGCGCGTAGGAGGCTGCATAGCACGTTTGTGCCCGCTCGTTTTTCAATTTTTTCGGCCTGGCGCTCCTAGCATGGCGCGTTTTTTGCCTACGCGCTCGGATGGCTGGTGGGTGGCGCTCATTTGGAACAAGAAGACCGACGTTTGGGTTATCTGCTTGCCTACTGTATTTATGCGCCAACCTGCTTTCTCTATTCTCCACGCCACTTCTTCCTCTTGTTCATGGTACTGAGCCATCTCCTCTAGCTACATATGGCCGATTCATTTTCTATGTTTGATCTCAACGAGCCTGTATATGACGACGGCGACGGCAACGGTATGCACTTCTTCCTATCTTGTGCATGCACTTTGCTATCGTTTTCTCTCAATCGTTTCTTATATCATTGTTTTTTAACAGGATTTGATTTGAACTTGCCACTAGATGAATATGGTGTCGTAGATTTCGATTTTGTAGAAAACCTGACAGGTACGTAATTGTTTGATACAATCTGATTTTTTTGTTAAGGAATAGCTATTATTTTTAATTTGCTTGTTTTTCGTTTTTGTAGATCCTGCTTGGGTTCAAGCTAACCAACGAAGGAAAGACATGCCCGAAGAAGTCAGAAAGCAAGTTTATCAAGCTTTGTTGGCAAAAAGCAACAATGGAAAGATACGATAGTTGTTGCTGCTGCAGTTTGGTGTACACATTCGTGCAGTTCAGCGCCTGTGGAAGCAAGGTAAAATAGCACTTGCAAATAACATTCCTGTTGACCTTGGTAGTCGTAAGAGGGGTAGAGTTGGTCGTAAGGCATCTCCTGTTGATTTGGAACTATTGCGTAGCATTCCTCTTAAGGAAAGAATGACCATCGAAGATGTGTGTGCTAAACTTAACATGAGCAAATGGAATATTCAAAGGTATTTGAAAAAAGGTTTGCTTAGGCGCCACTCTAGTAGCATCAAACCATATCTCACGCAAGCTAACAAGAGGTCTAGATTAAAGTGGTTTGTTGACATGATTAAGAGGGATTTGCTTGCTGATCCAAGGTTTAAGGATTTGTATGACTTTGTGTTCATTGATGAAAAATGGTTCTACCTCTATCAAAATCTAAAAAATATTATTTGCTACCTGACGAAGATGAACCCCATCGGACTTGTAAGAACAAGAACTACATCCCTAGGCTTATGTTCTTGTGTGTTGTTGCTCGACCAAGGTTTAGGGATGGGAATTGTATTTTTGATGGTAGGATTGGTTGTTTTCCACTTGTTCGATATGAACCGGCTATGAGAGGTAATGAGAGAACCGGCCGTGTCCGTGGAAACTTGGTTATGAAGCCCATAACTTCGATCACAAGAGAAGTGATTAGAGATTTCATGATCAACCAAGTGTTGCCTGCCATTCAAGCCAAATGGCCAAGAGAAGATGTGGGCAAACCAATCTTCATTCAACAAGATAATGCACCTACCCATTTGAAATTGGATGATCCGGATTTTTGTGAGGCTGCTAAGCAAGAAGGATTTGATATTCGCCTAATTTGTCAACCACCCAATTCTGCGGATTTCAACATTCTTGACTTGGGGTTTTTTCGAGCTATTCAAGCAATTCAATACAAGGAGAATACAAAAACAATAGAAGCTCTAGTTCCAGCAGTGCAAGAGGTAATTTGATCAAATTGTTGACACATGTTTCATTGTTTAATCAACTACAAATTTGCTCATTCATTCATTCATTCATTTGTTGCACACTTGTTTTGTTGGCATTCATAGAGTACTCGGCACACAAAGCTAACCGAATGTTTGTAACACTGCAAATTGTTTACATTGAAGCTACGAAGGTGAAAGGATGCAACAAGTTCAAGATTCCTCACATGAAAAAGATACACTAGAAAGAGAAGATCATATCGGTTGCCAACTTCTATCCCTTGTGATCCATCTTTGCTAAATTTAGCCGAGGCTACTCTTGCTGCATGAAACAATTAGATGGATGCTAGTTAGCTTAATTAGTAGAGACATTCTTGTAACAATTAATTAGAACTAAATTTAGCCGAGGCTACTCTTGCTGCATGTAACAATCTTAGTAATGCTTACCGATGCTTTGGCGTCATCCTTTCTCGGCAGCAAGTCCTTGTAATGCTGGATGAAAAGCTCGCAGTCCAACTTGACGAGGCTGACCATGGCGTCGATTATGTAGTCTGCGTGGACGAGACCACAGCGAGAGCATGGCCAGAACCGCGAATGCACACGGTTCCATGCTTGGCGGTCCTCATGGACGAGATGACAACGAGCGCATACAAAAGAGCCCGGCGGCAAGGAATCCGGCACCATCTCCGAGTCCGGCGCGAGCTCCTGCAACTCCGGCGTGACGGAGTCCGGCGCCATCTGCGAGTCCGGCACGAAGGACTCCGGAGTCATCTCCATGGCGCCAGAGTCCTGCTCGACGACGTCTTCCATCGCCATCTCCATGGAGTCCGGCGCCAACTCCTCCGACGTCGAGTCCGCCGGCACCGCATCCCTGGAACACGATGAAGCCATGCGCGCGAGGACCGGCGAGCGGAGAGGCGCGGCGAACGGACCGGCGAGCAGGTAGGCGAGCGCGAGCGGCGTGGCTAGCTGCAATGCGAGCGAGCGGCTTTAAGATACCAAACGCGGACGAGCATACGAGAGGGAGAGTTGTGCGACACATGAGAATCGAGGCGAGCCACCCACGCGTGCGCGCGGAGTAACTGCATGCGCGCATAGATCGATGAGGCAGGGGCAAAGAAGTTCAGCTTAGCGGTTGCATGGCTAAAATGACGTTTTAATCGTAATCCAGGAGAGGAGCCAGGACGTCATTTTTTTCTTATACGGAGGGAGTACCGGTAGTACTAGCACTAGGAGTACTATGTACGAGTATATACAGTACAATCCTATCGGCCCTCCTTTCAAACTCGACCGATATGGTGTACTACAGTCCATGACTCCAACTAGTACTCCATACGTATAGTACAGTGCGGGGCACAGTGTATACATTTTGCTTAATCCTTGCTGGTCCTCTGGCCAAAACTGGAAGAAATAATGGTATCGACACTGGAGCATACGCACAAGGTGAAGACAAAGGCTACTGCGCCGTGAACAGTACCGGCGTAATGTGAGCGTGCACGCAGCTAGCGAGTAGTACTACTACTCATATTTTAATCGTGCGGGTGTTTGATTCAGTGACTAAAATTTAGGAGGTATGTCGGAAGGGATATTCGGAAAGATATTATATGGGATATTCGGATATTAATAAAAAAAATAAATTACATAATTCGTCAGTACTCCACGAGACGCATTTTAAAGCCTAATTAATCCGTCATTAGCAAATGTTTACTGTAGCAAACATTGACAAATCGTAGACTAATTAGGCTTAAAAGATTCGTCTTGAAAATTAGTCGCAAATTATGTAATTAGTTTCATAATTAATTTATATTTAGTTTTGGATGGGACTACTCTATGTGCCTTGTGCAAGCATCGATACGAGCAACTACCGAGCATCGGAGCATGCATGCAGATGCAGCTGACCCGACGCCGACGGAAGCGCGAGGCAGAAGCAGAACCCATGCATGGGCACTGTGCGTGTCCGCCCCGGCCGGCCGGGGGCCGCGCGCGGAGCCATATCCATCGTGCACGCACGCATGCCCCCGCCCGGGTTGCCCCGCCACGAGGGGGCCGTCATCCTTGAAGCTGCATCTGCATGCGCGCGAAATTGAAGGCATCGATAGTGACGCGTCCCTGGACTACACGCATGTCGTCGAGGACCCCGGGAACGGGAAGAATGATTGACACGCCTGCTGGACCCTCAACCGTTATTAGGACCGGACCGGACATCAAACCGGTGAGGCCGTCGGTTCACTGGTTCACTGGTCCAACCGTTAGCAACCGGTTGAACCGCCGGTTCAATTATTTTGGACCGGATGAATTGGACCGCCCACCGAATTTTTTACTATTTGGTCCTTTTTTCGAAAGTTTCTCTCAAATAGACCCCTGGCGGAAACAATTCTAGAAATGGACCCTTGGCTCGGCGCCAGAGTGACTGGCGCCGAGCTCGGCGCCACGGTAACTGACGCCGAGGTCCTGGGCACGGGAAAATGGCCTGCCAGGGGCTCGGCGCCATAGTGAATGACGCCGAGACACCTGCATTTAACCCAGCCTGCACTTCTTCCCCGAGCCCCTGGCAGGCCATTTTCCTGTGCCCAGGACCTCAGCGCCAGTGACTGTGGCGCCGAGCTCGGCGCCAGTCACTCTGGCGCCGAGCCAAGGGTCCATTTCTGGAGTTATTTTCGCCAGGGGTCTATTTGAGAGAAACTTTCGAAAAAAGGGCCAAATAGTAAAAAGTTCGGGACCGCCCACAAATACTTTGAACCGGTACAACATAATGATATACAACATATAATTAGCAACATATAGTTGGTCACATATATACCGATAAGATGATAAAAACACAATTATATAACCAACTTCCAACAAATCTAGCCACAAGTCCACAAATTTTTTGGTATTATAGAGTTTTTTATAGAATATGCCAAAATATACCCATAGAAACATAGTATATGGAACACTTATTAATTAGTACAAAAAAGATCTAATAGTAATTCAAATATTCATTACTGTAAAACAATCTCAAATGCTAAAATAGAGTTTACCATTGTAAAGAGCTCGTTGAGATAGTCAAAATGGATATATCATTTGTTTAATTTAGAGATCATATAAAAAAGTTATGAAAATTTGAAATTCAAAAGGCAACACACATGAGCTGACGTTAGCAACACAAAAGTCAACAGCACATGCAGAGGCAAGGTATGCGCACTGTACAGGCTCCAAGCGCACACAGCGGCAGCAGCACTCATGTGGGCCCAGTGGCAGCTGCACAAGCGGGCATCAGGAGGCGACGCAAGGGAGCACACATGCCACCAATCCAGAGCCGGACGGTTTGACATGCAACCGGCCGGTTCACCGGTTCCTAAAAAACTGGCCAGTTCAACCGGTTTTTAGCGGTCTGATTGCATGAACGGTCTTTTAAGTGAACCGAGCCGGTATAGTCTCTGGTTCGGTCTTTTACCGGTCTGACCGCCGGTCCGGTCCGGTCCGATCCAAATAACTAGGCCCTCAACCCCTCATGTAGAACTGGAGCAATACGTAGTCATCGCTGTTAGATTGTAAACGTGTCACGGCCCATGGGCCTACCCTACCCGGCTCCCCATCGTGCCTATATGTACACAACATTAGCTCCTGAATAATACGTCACGTATTTCACAATCCCTATTACGCTTTCATGGTATCACAGACGGTTCGCTCCCATGGCCACTTCCGCAAACTGTGGCAGAACCTCCTAAATTATAGGACCCACATGCACTTATCACTGTCCAACGACCTTTGACAACTATGCATATGTTCCTGGTAACTTAAGAAGTCTGTCGGATGTCCTCGGGGAACCCCGAATCATCCACGATTTCCGAGCAGGATCACATTACAGAGTCATTGCAGTATTACAACATTTATTCAAATATCAACACCAGAGTAAAAATAGCGGAAGTCTTACGGTAACATAGTTTACAAACTAGTTGTTTCAAACCATACAAACTAAGTTCGATAATTATTACAAACTATAGTAGTAGTGGAGTGGCATAATTAACATATACATAACACATAAATTAAACATCTTGCCCAAGGATCACACATTTACTTCTCATCGTCAGAACGAATAATAGTCATGCAGCACGATCCAAAACAGATCTGCTCATGAGGCTCACCTGCAACAAGGGTCAACGAACCCTGAGTACAAAAGTACTCAACAAGACTTAACCGAAATATTAACTGATAACTTAGGAATGCAGGCTCAGGGATTCAAGGTATAGCTTTAACAATGATCAAAGTTCTTTTGCATAAAAACTCTTTTAACAAAATTCTTTATATAGAAAACTTCATAAGAATTATATACAAAGCTGACACGATCCGCGCTGAGATCATGAAACTTCATATCCAACACCTTCACAAGCCTTATTCAAGTTTCAGTTATTAATACTACGATGATGAACAGTGAGTTGAGTCTCCATAACCGAGGAGCAACGACGATTCGAACCGATTAAGACCCAGCTGGGGATTCCAGACCACACGACATATGCAGGTCCCCGACTTACATATACCAACCTACCTTCAGATCTTCTAAAACAAGAATGGGTCCGCGCCACCCAAGAATACAGTACTCCACCATTCCAGCCCATGGCCACGTGGGTACATGCTATTCCTGCCATCTCTCCACTCCCAGTGCGCGAGTAGCCATTCTCATAATAGAATAGCCGAGCAAAGGCTTACCGGAGTATGTGGTTAGTACTACAAATTCTCACCTTATGAAATTCAACAACGGACATGCCTTAATCAACACAGGTGGAAAGAACCCGCTCACAAGACCTCCATGTCTTGTGGCTCACACACACCGAGTCCGCCCGGTCTAGATTTATTACTCCACATTCCCATATCACATGCTAACATAATTAACCAATGTTCCATTTAAAACTTGCAGGTGGCAGGTAGTCACTCGACTTTCATCGTTCTACGCATAGCTAAGCAAAACTAGGCATATACGAGTTTAAAACTGGTAATATGGTAAATACGGAATAACAAGGGTGGTAATACACCAATTAGGCTCTTACTTAACTCCTAATCACTTAATGCAGTAACGGAAAGCAAAAATGAAATTAATTTATAAAACACAAGGTAGGGTTGTATGCATTCGGGGCTTGCCTTCGTTGACGGAAAAGTCCAGTTCCTGCGACATTTCACAAGTATTCGATCCGACCTCAACAGACGGATTAACCTCCTCAACAACTTGATTAACTACCATGTGTTCACCTTCGTTCACTACACGTAATAACAATGCTATGTTTAACATGATGCGGAATACGAAACATGATGCTCGATGATGGATGCAAAATTTAACAATTTGAATACAACTTTCCTTCGCGGTACAGTTGCAAGTCAAACAAACTAAATCTTTTTTGTAACACATACATCAATTGCCAAGGATCATTATCAACTAATGACCCAATGTCATCACTCAATCCAAAATTTCAAACAAAACCTAAGTCATTAAAGGTTACTATTTGCTTTTATAAATTAATTATTTAATTCAAAATTATGAAATAAATCAACTTATTCTAATTGAGCTCAAAATTTTAGTAAATGGTCATTACATGATAAGTAAGTGGCAAAACAAATTTCATAATTTTTGGACAATTAAATGAGCCTAGAAAAATCATGGAAATCCATTTATTAATAAATTGAGCAATTTTTATCACATTCAAAAAGTGCTGCAAAACAATATTTCATATTTTTCATAAATAATATACATCACAGAGGAGTCACACAAAAATTTTCATAATTTGTGGAGCTTTAATAAATCTACACAAAAATAACAAAAACAGACACTATTCATTCAAAGCTAAAAATAGAAAAATCCATTTGAACGCTAAGTCACTGACAACGGGTGCCACCTGTCATCCCTAACCTCGCGTGTTTGACCACGACGGCGATGGCGCTGACCGACGTAAACTCGTCGACGGTGAGTCCAACGGCGACGGCCAACGTACCAAAATGATCACCAAGACTAGGCGCATCGATTGACGTCTCTATCATAACTGATTACGGCCCTATACTAGCTCGACGTCGTCCATGGCGGACGCGGTGGCACGGCAGCACTACGCCGGCGGTGTACGACCAGTAGAGCTCAAACAAGGGATCCAGGAAGCACCAGTGGCTCACCCCGAACGCGTTGAAGCAAGGAGCGAGGTCGGAGAAGCAACGGAGAGGCGTGACGACGATCACGGTGATCATGGCGGAGCAAAGATCGTTAGTGAGGAAGAACCGGCGACTGCAGTGATCAAAACAAGCAAGCAACACAGGATTAAGCACCACAGCATCGAGACGAAGCCGTAGGTACACCGATCAAGGCCAACGGCTCACCGGAGTAGGCTGGCCGCAGTGAAACGGAGTCTCGGGTGAGGTTGCCGGCCGCGAGGAAGAAAGCAACGAACGATGAACTCACAGCGAAATCAATCGACCAGAGCTAGCTGGCTGGGTGTGCAAGGAAACTATGAAGCCATCTAGCACTATGCCGCGACGACATAGACGCAGGTTCGACGGCGAGGGCTCAACGGAGCTGCGGCGGCGGTGACTGGAAAACAGAGAAGAGAAAACGACGACGACAGCATCTCTGTTCTTATAATGCGACTCAGAAGCTCAAGGAAGCCACGACGGAGCCGTTTTCGTGCCAGCGCGACGCCAAGGACGGCCACGACGCGCCTGTAACGCCGAAGAAGGTCGTCGGCGGTGTAGCGCAAGTGATGAACACTGTTCATCGTAATTACAGAATTGCCATTCGCAAAATTTCACAAATTACTCCCAAATTTTCATAACAACTCAAAAATCTCCAAAAACAAAAGTTGTTCAAAATCAAAAGTTCTACAACTTTGCTTTTATAACCATCTCCTAATTCGGTCCAGATTTTGAAATGAACTTTTGAATTTGAATAGGGAAATTTAACGAATTACGCCTTTTTGAATTACTCAAAATTTTTCTAAACAACTTGAAAAACTCCAAAAACAAACTTTGTATAACTTGCCAAGCTCTACACTTTTGCTTTCGGGCTCAACCCCAAAATATGCTTAAATTTTGAAATGGATTTTCAGGGTAGGATTTAAATGCTGAAAAGCGAGGTTTTCTCGAAAAATTCAAAATCCAAACAAACTTTGAACTTGAGTCAAACAATACAATGCAACACATACCACATAAATATAAACTTGTATTAGTGTATGCATCTCAAAGTTTTCACCAAATGCCAAATGCTTTGCAATGCATATGATGACATGTCAGATTTTAATATTTAAACACCCGAGGTGTTATAATCCTTCCCCCTAAAAGAAATCTCGCCCCGAGATTCAAAGCCATAGGGTAAGTAATGGAAAAGGAAATGTGTCGCGAGAACACAAACAAAATCTGTCCATAAAACATCTGAGGTTCCTTTTACAAAACATAACTTGTACTACCGAGCTCAACTAACATTACTCTATTTTATATTGACGCTAGAAATTCTGGAAACTTTTCTAACAAGTAATCTTCTGATTCCCAAGTAGCTTCCTCTTCTGAATGTTGATTCCATTGTATTTTATAGAACTTGATTGTCCATCTTCGAGTAACACGATCTTTCTGATCTAACACTCAGATAGGATATTCGGAATAAGTTAAATCCGGTTCTAGTTCCATGCCTTCAACTTCAACATTCTGTTCAGGCACTCGAAGACACTTCTTCAATTGAGAAACATGGAACACATCATGCACAACTGCGAGATGTTCAGGTAACTTCAAGCGATATGCCACTTTTCCATACCTCTCCAAAATTTGATATGGTCCAACATATCGGGGTGCCAACTTTCCTTTAACACCAAAACGGGTAACTCCCTTCATTGGTGATACTTTTAGATATACAAAATCTCCTTTGTTAAATACCAATGGTCTCTGTCTTCTATCCGCATAACTCTTTTGGTGGGACTGAGCTATCTTCAAATTAATCTGTATTTGCCTAACCTTGTCTTCTGTTTCTTTCACAAGGTCAACTCCAAAGAATCTTCTTTCTCTAGGATCAGACCAACTCAACGATGTTCTGCATCTACGACCATAGAGTGTTTCAAATGGAGCCATTATAATGCTTTCCTGATAACTATTGTTGTATGAGAACTCAGCCAAAGGTAAGCATTCGTCCCACTTAGTGGAATAGTTAAGGACACAACACCTTAATATATCTTCAAGCACCTGATTGACTCTTTCAGTTTGTCCATTAGTCTGCGGATGATAAGCTGTACTATACAGTAGTTTGGTACCCAATGAAGAATGCAATTGTTTCCAAAAATTGGAGACAAATTGTGTACCCCTATCTGACACTATGGTCTTTGGTACTCCATGCAAACTTATGATTCTTGCTAAGTACATTTTGGCATATTGGATCGTAGGATATATTGTCTTGACCAGAAGAAAATGTGCTGACTTAGTGAGTCGATCTACAATAACCCATACTGAGTCAAATCCCTTTGATGTATTGGGTAGACCAACAATAAAGTCCATACTTATGTCCTCCCACTTCCAAGATGGAATATGTAATAGTTGTAATTCACCAGTAGACCTCAAATATATAGCTTTCACCTTTTGACAAGTATCACACTTTGCTATAAATCTAGCAATCTCTATTTTCATTTTAGTCCACCAGAATCTTTGCTTCAAGTCATGGTACATCTTGTTACTTCCTGGATGAACAGATAACCTAGTAGCATGTGCTTCATCTAGAATTGACTGCCATAACTCAGGAACTTTTGGTACCACCAGGCGATCCTTGAACCATAGCACACCTTCATCATCTATGCTAAAACATTCTGCTTTTCCATTCCTGACTCTTTCCTCGATATGGGCTATACCCTTGTTTTCCTTCTGAGCAGCAATAACTTGATCTCGAATAGTGGCTTCAACAATTATGTTGGTCAAACTTCCTTGTCGAATTACTTCTACATTCAACTTTTCTATTTCTTGACATAAATTCAAACCCATTATTCTCACTATTAGACAATTGCAATAACTTTTGCGACTGAGGGCATCTGCAACCATATTTGCTTTACCAGGGTGATAATGTACTTCCAAATCATAATCCTTAATCAATTCTAACCATCTTCTTTGTCGTATGTTCAACTCTGACTGAGTAAAGATATACTTTAAGCTCTTATGGTCTATATATATATGGCACGTATTACTAAGCAGGTAATGCCGCCAAATCTTTAGAGCATGAACCACAGCTGCTAACTCCAGATCATTAGTTGGATAGTGTTCTTCATGTTGCTTAAGTTGCCTGGATGCATAGGTAATGACTCGGCCTTCTTGCATCAACACACATCCAATACCAATACCTGAAGCATCACAATAGACATCAAACGGCTTCTCGATATCAGGTTGGGCTAACACTGGTGCAGTAGTCAACAGTCTCTTCAAAGTCTGGAAAGCCTCCTCACAATCTGATGACCAGACAAACTTAACTTGGTTCTTCAACAATTCAGTTATGGACTTTGATATTTTTGAGAAATTTGAAATAAACCGACGGTAATACCCTTCCAATCCCAGAAAACTCCGAACATGATGAACTGTGGCTGGCGGTTTGCAATCAAGCACATCCTTCACTTTGCTAGGATCAACTGCAACTTCTTCGGCTGACAAGACATGTCCAAGAAATTGTACTTCCTTAAGCCAAAAATCACACTTGCTGAACTTGGCATATAGTTGATGTTCTCTCAAGCAGGTCAGAATAATTCTGAGATGTTCCGCATGTTCTCTCTTATTCTTGGAATATACTAAAATGTCATCAATAAACACCACTACAAACTTGTCTAGCTTAGGCATGAATACTGAATTCATTAGATACATGAAATGAGCTGGAGTATTTGTCAAACCAAAAGACATTACCAAGTATTCATATAATCCATATCTTGTGGTAAATGCCATTTTGGGAATATCTTCAGGCTTTATCTTGATTTGGTGATATCCTGATCTCAAATCTACATTGGAGAAAACTTTGGCTCCGACCAATTGATCAAAAAGCAAATCTATCCGAGGTAATGGATATTTATTCTTGATGGTTACTTCATTCAATGGACGATAGTCAACACATAACCTCAGGGTCTCATCTTTTTTTTTCACAAAAATTGCCGGACATCCCCAAGGTGATGAACTAGGTTGGATAAACCCCTTCTCAATCAATTCTTGTAACTGAGTCTTCAACTCGGCCAATTCCTTAGGTGGCATCCTATAAGCTCTCCGAGAAATCGGAGCTGTTCCAGGTTGTAACTCTATATTAAACTGTACATCCCTATCAGGTGGTAGACTAGGTAAATCCTCAGGAAACACATATGGAAATTCACACACTACCGGAATATCTCTAATCTCTTTAACAGCAGTTGCACAAATCTTGCCCACTGATCTTCTTAGGGTTGGAAGTTGGATGAGAAGTTGAGAATTACTATCAGGCAAACTCACTCTTAAGGTCCTATTCAAAGCATCTATAACAACCTTATGCTGATACATCCAATTCATTCCCAAGATTACATCTATATCCTGATCCTTAAGGATAATCATGGTAGTGGGAAAATATGCCCACCCAGGTTTACGGGTACCTGGTATACCATTTCCTTAGTACACAGACGTCCCCCGGGCGACTGTATAAAAAAACTTTCCTTTCTTTCCCCAATTGAAATTTCATACTTCATGACAAATGTTCTATTGATGAATGAATGTGATGCGCCAGAATCAAAAAGTATAACTGCAGGGTGATTGGCAATAGGAAACATACCCATCATCACTGGCTCTCCTTCCGAAATTTCTCTAGCTTGAATATAGAACACCTGTCCTGTCTTCCTCTCATCTTTGCCCTTCTAAGCATTCTGATTGGGGTTCTTGTTTGGTGTCTGACCCTGTTGTTGATTGGCAGGGGTCTTCTGATAATTTTGATTAGCCTACCTAGGATATGGACATTCTCTAGAGAAATAACCAGTCCTTCCACAATTGTAACACGGATAGTTGTGACCCTGGGACGTTGGAGCATTGCCACCAGAAGCATTGGTTGACTGTGAATTCGGATAGGTTATAGCGGGACAGACATTTGACTATTGCCCGGCTTGGAACTGTGGCGGACGATAAGGAGGACGATTATGATGTACTAGATGATAAATCACCCTCTGCCTCTTCTGATTTCCCCCAAAAGATCCAGACGGCATACTCTTTTTCTTTTTAAGCTCCTTATGCTGCCGATACTTTGACTCTGAAGCAATTGCAATATTTACGGCCTCATGGTAAGTGACATTGGTACAAGTGGTCATCATAGTCTGCAACTTGGTATTCAGGCCTCTCATAAACCACCTCTTCTTCTTGGCATCAGTATTGACATATTTTGATGCATATTGGGACAGATGATTAAATCTGCCCACATACTGCATCATGGTTTGATCTCCTTGCTTCAAAGCAAGGAATTCATCTAGCTTCATAGCCATCACTCCTTCAGGGATATAATGGGCTCTGAAGGCAGCACGGAACTTAGCCCAAGTTATTGGAATGCTAACTGGTTGCATGGCCACTAAGTTAGCCCACCAAGCACTTGCTGCTCCTCTAAGTTGTTGGGCGGCAAACGTAGGTTTCTGATACTCCGTGCATAGAATAAGGTCAAATTTCTGCTCCATGGTTCGAAGCCAGTCATTAGCTTCCAATGGTTCATCTGCCTTGGTGAACACCGATGGTCTTGTGTCTATGAAATCAACATATGTAGCCTCCTATCTATTATGGTGGTGACCACAGTTTCCTTGTATCTGATTCTAATTATTCTAAGCCATCTCATGAAGCAAACGAGAATTTTCAGCCATCACATTGATAAGTGCGGTTATAGCATCAGCTAAATTTGTTGGAACTGGTGGCGGATCTGGAATACCGTCCTTATCTTGTGAAGTTCCAGGAATATACAAACCCCGCGTACAACGCATCTGCTCATAACAAACCAAACTTTATTCACATGTCTTTATTGAATTGTACCAAAGTTTACTCTAGACACATTACATAGAGTTTACTAATGTACAAACAAACCCGCGAGTATGAAAACAAAACTACATAACTTGACTAGAGCTACTATTATACTACTCTACTCCTTTCCTCAATTACTTCAAACTTTAGGCTCGGTATCCATTCTGGAATTATTACCGCCTTCATCATCACTTTCATTGATCATTACTAATTCTTTAGGATCTTTTTCTTCTTCCTCTCCCAATTTGTCATCATCGGCAAGGATGACACCGGGGTCCATGGCATCAGCTTGAGGCTCATGATTCGGATTTAGTAGATTGCTAAGCCTATGAACTTCCTCATGTAGATAGGTATTATGTTCTTCTAAATCTTCTACATAGAATTCTAGCTCATGAGTTCTAGCTCTAGCTACATTTTCCCTATGCCAAGCCTCATTTCTTCCCTCCACTGTACGAACCAACATACGTTCGCAGTTCCTATGTGCGGTGGTGAGATGCCTCAATTGACCCTACAATTCTCCTACCTGTATAACATCCAAAGCCCTATCTCTAGTAGCTTGTGCTAACTCTGCAGAAATTCTCTGTATCTCCACCTAGGGATCAGGCCTAGAACTACTACTGCTAGCACCATCATTTCTAGGGGCAAGTTGGTGACGAGGAATTCCTTTGGGTCCAGTGGACTTACGGGGCGTCATCTTGGCACGAGCCATACTGTAGGAAACCAATTTAATCCAAGTAAGACCATTTGATCAAAGTCTAAAGAGCAGCTATGATGGATTACATTCCTCAAACCAGACTCACTACTTAACTCTAGACTAAGAGGTGAAGGAAGTAACGAGTGAATTAATCATGATGCATGAATCATTCTTACGAACAAAAACATCAAAGTTTATAATGCACATAAACAACATTTATTTTTATATAGGGCATAATAAGATTACTACTCCACCACACAAAACCTTTTTAATCAAATATGGAATGGTGAGAAAGAAATAAGATAAGTCAGAAGCAATTTGGACCAAATTATCAAGTTAGATTTAGTCATCCCAAATCATTTTGAAGATTTTGTAAAACAATACAACAAAAACCTTGTAACGATCGCTCTGATACCATTCTGTGGTAGAACCTCCTAAATTATAGGACCCACATGCACTTATCACTGTCCAACGACCTTTGACAACTATGCATATATTCCTAGTAACTTAAGAAGTCTGTCAGGTGTCCTCAGAGAACCCCGAATCATCCACGATTTCCTAGCAGGATCACATTACAGAGTCATTGCAGTTTTACAACATTTATTTAAATATCAACACCAGAGTAAAAACAGCGGAAGTCTTACGGTAACATAGTTTACAAACTAGTTGTTTCAAACCTTACAAACTAAGCTCGATAATTATTATAAACCATAGTAGTAGTGGAGTGGCATAATTAACATATACATAACACACAAATTAAACATCCTACCCAAGGATCACACATTTACTTCTCATCGTCAGAATGAACAATAGTCATGCAGCACGATCCAAAACAGATCTGCTCATGAGGCTCACCTGCAACAAGGGTCAATGAACCCTGAGTACAAAAGTACTCAACAAGACTTAACCAAAATATTAACTGATAACTTAGGAATGCAGGCTCAGGGATTCAAGGTATAGCTTTAACAATGATCAAAGTTCTTTTGCATAAAAGCTCTTTTAACAAAATTCTTTATATAGAAAACTTCATAAGAATTATATACAAAGCTGACACGATCCGCGCTGTGATCATGAAACTTCATATCCAACACCTTCACAAGCCTTATTCAAGTTCTAGTTATTAATACTACGATGATGAACAGTGAGTTGAGTCTCCATAACCGAGGAGCAACGGCGATTCGAACCGATTAAGACCCAGTTGGGGATTCCAGACCACACGACATATGCAGGTCCCCGACTTACATATACCAACCTACCCTCGGATCCTCTAAAACAAGAACGGGTCCGCGCCACCCGAGAATATAGTACTCCACCATTCTAGCCCATGGCCACGTGGGTACATGCTATTCCCGCCATCTCTCCACTCCCAGTGCGCGAGTAGCCATTCTCATAATAGAATAGCCGAGCAAAGGCTTACCGGAGTATGTGGTTAGTACTACAAATTCTCACCTCATGCAATTCAACAACGGACGTGCCTTAATCGACATAGGCGGAAAGAACTCGCTCACAAGACCTCCATGTGTTATGGCTCACACACACCGAGTCTGCCCGGTCTAGATTTATTACTCCACATTCCCATATCACATGCTAATATAATTAACCAATGTTCCATTTAAAACTTGCAGGTGGCAGGTAGTCACCTGACTTTCATCATTCTACGCATAGCTAAGCAAAACTAGGCATATACGAGTTTAAAACTGGTAATATGGTAAATACGGAATAACATGGGTGGTAATGCACCAATTAGGCTCTTACTTAACTCCTAATCACTTAATGCAGTAACGGAAAGCAAAAGCGAAATTAATTTATAAAACACAAGGTAGGGTTATATGCATCCGGGGCTTGCCTTCGTTGACGGAAAAGTCCAGTTCCTGCGACGTTTCACAAGTATTCGATCCGACCTCAACAGACGGATTAACCTCCTCAACAACTTGATTAACTATCACGTGTTCACCTTCGTTCACTACACGTAATAACAATGCCATGTTTAACATGATGCAGAATACGAAACATGATGCTTGATGATGGATGCAAAATTTAACAATTTGAATACAACTTTCCTTCGCGGTACAGTTGCAAGTCAAACAAACTAAATCTTTTTCATAACACATACATCAATTGCCAAGGATCATTATCAACTAATGACCCAAGGTCATCACTCAATCCAAAATTTCAAACAAAACCTAAGTCGTTAAAGGTTACTATTTGCTTTTATGAATTAATTATTTAATTCAAAATTATGAAATAAATCAACTTATTCTAATTGAGCTCAAAATTTTAGTAAATGGTCATTACATGATAAGTAAGTGGCAAAACAAATTTCATAATTTTTGGACAATTAAATGAGCCTAGAAAAATCATGGAAATCCATTTATTAATAAATTGAGCAATTTTTATCACATTCAAAAAGTGCTGCAAAACAATATTTCATATTTTTCTTAAATAATATACATCACAAAGGAGTCACACAAAAATTTTCATAATCTTTGGAGCTCTAAATAAATCTACACAAAAAATAACAAAAACAGACACTATTCATTCAAAGCTGAAAATAGAAAAATCCATTTGAACGCTGAGTCACTGACAACGGGTCCCACCTGTCATCCCTAGCCTCGCGCGTTTGACCACGACGATGACGGCGCTGACCGACGTAAACTCATCGACGGTGAGTCCAACGGCGACGGCCAACGTACCAAAATGATCACCAAGACTAGGCGCATCGATTGACGTCCCTATATTCACTGATTATGGCCCTATACTAGCTCGACGTCGTCCATGGCGGACGCGGTGGCACGGCAGCACTACGCCGACGGTGTACGACCAGTAGAGCTCAAACAAGGGATCCAGGAAGCACTAGTGGCTCACCCCGAACGCGTTGAAGCAAGGAGCGAGGTCGGAGAAGCAACGGAGATGCGTGACGACGATCACGGTGATCACGGCGGAGCAAAGATCGTCAGTGAGGAAGAACCAGCGACTGTAGTGATCAAAACGAGCAAGCAACACAGGATTAAGCACCACAGCATCGAGACGAAGCCGTAGGTACACCGATCAAGGCCAACGGCTCATCGGAGTAGGCTGGCCGCGGTGAAACGGAGTCTCGGGTGAGGTTGTTGGCCGCGAGGAAGAAAGCGACGAACGACGAACTCACGGTGAAATCAATCGACCAGAGCTAGCTAGCTGGGTGCGCAAGGAAACTGTGAAGCTATCTAGCACTATGCCGCAATGATGTAGACGTAGGTTCGACGGCGAGGGCTCAACGGAGCTGCGGCGGCGGTGACTGGAAAACAGAGGAGAAGAGAAAACGACGACGACGACGTCTCGGTTCTTATAACACGACTCAGAAGCTCAAGGAAGCCACGACGGAGCCGTTTCCATGCCAGCGTGACGCCAAGGATGGCCATGACGCGCCTGGAACGCCGAAGAAGGTCGCCGGCCGTGTAGCACAAGCGGTGAACACTATTCATCAAAATTACGGAATTACCATTTGCCAAATTTCACAAATTACTCCTAAATTTTCATAACAACTCAAAAATCTCCAAAAACAAAAGTTGTTCAAAATCAAAAGTTCTACAACTTTGCTTATAACCATCTCCTAATTCGGTCTAGATTTTGAAATGAACTTTTGAATTTGAATAGGGAAATTTAACGAATTACGCCTTTTTGAATTACTCGAAATTTTTCTAAACAACTTGAAAAACTCCAAAAACAAACTTTATATAACTTGCCAAGCTCTACACTTTTTCTTTTGGGCTCAACCCTAAAATATGCTTAAATTTTGAAATGGATTTTTAGGGTAGGATTTAAATGCTAAAAAGCGGGGTTTTCTCGAAAAATTCAAAATCCAAACAAACTTTGAACTTGAGTCAAACAATATAATGCAACACATACCACATAAATATAAACTTGTATTAGTGTATGCATATCAAAGTTTTCACCAAATGCCAAATGCTTTGCAATGCATATGATGATATGTCAGATTTTAATATTTAAACACCCGAGGTGTTACACAAACGCTAGCCGCCGCTGACCTCACGTCACCGGCCCTTCCACTACCCATCGCTAAGATCCTTGCCAGGCCACCTTCCTGCCGCTACCTGCTGCTGATCCCATCGCCAAGCAGCTACTGATGTTGCCGATCTGGTTCGCTGCATGCTGCTATTCATGTCACCTGCTGCTGATCCCATCACTGCTGATCCGGTTCACTGCATGTTGCTGTTCACATCGCCTACCGCTACTACTGCCAATCCAGTCCGCTGCCTGCTGCTGCTCGCCAGGCATATGCTAATGCTACCTATCCAGTCATGGCCCCTAGCGACGATGACGCTGCTGCCGCTGCCCGGGCTGCCGAGGCCAAGCGCCTCGTGGAGGAGGCCTGTGTGGCCCTCAACCAGAAGCTCTCTGCCAAGGAAGCCACCAACGCCACCCTGCACACACAGGCGATCGCCGTCATCAACATCAAGGTTTTGGTTCCCAATACCTTGAAGAAACCGGCCAACAACTATGGCCGCTGGCACTGCCTCTTCCTCATCGTCCTCGGCAAGTACAACCTCAAGCCTTATGTACTCTCCGATGACTCCTACCTCGACCGATCAGCTTGGTCAACCATGGATTGTTGTGTCCTCACATGGATCTATGGCACCATGTCTAATGATCTGCAGCAATCGTTGATGATCCAGGAACCTGACGTCCGCGCAGCATGGCTCTACCTCAAGGACAAATCCCTCGAGCAGCGCGAGTCTCGCGCCCTACTGCTAGAGCCTGAGTTCCACACCTTCAAGCAGGGCGCCCTGTCCATCATGGACTACTACAGCCACCTTGAGACAAAGGCCGCCTCACTCACCGAGTTTGGCGATCCGATCGACGATCGACAGCTGGTCCTCACCCTCTTCCGCGGCTTCAACGCCAAGTTTCGTCACATGGTGTCCAACATGAAGATGCAGCGGACGCTCCCCACATTCGACGGGGTGCGTACACTCCTGCTCCTATAGGAGATCGACCTCAACAACACCACCAACGACGTAACTCCTGCCACGCCGCTGGCCCTGGTTGCAGCACCAGCGCCCGACAACACCGGCACCCGCTGGTTCTGGCGCCTCCTCTGGATCGCGCAACTCCCACCATCGTGGATGCGGCCCTAGTGGCGCTCTGTCCCTGGTGGCGACAAGTACAACAGTGGTCTAGGCTGTCCATGACCCGACGGTGCCCCTGGTGGTGCTCCGTCCCACAACGCGTCGTCTGGCCCCGACACCGACCATGTCACTCTATGGTCTAGCACCATGCAGCTATGGCCTCATGGCTACGGTGGCCTCCTTCATCACCTACGGCGTCCCCAGCCCGCGGCGTATGAACAGCCCTAGCCGGCGTTCAACATGGTGCCATACCACGGGCCCTACTACCCGGCGCCACCCCTAGGGTTCACGCCATCATTTGCCCTACCCCCAGGCTTCACGTACGGGGGAGGGGGCCCCATGGTGTCCTCAGCTTCTTCAACCTAGAGGGTCTTGGGAGCAGACGTCCCTCATCAACAACGTCAACATGATGTCTTTGACGCCACCACCTAGCCCCACCGAGTGGTATGCTAATTTTGGTGTGGGTTCTCACATGACCGCCCACTCTGGTATTCTCTTCTCTCCTTGGCCTCCCTCCTTGTCTGGTCCTTAATCTATCATTATCGGTAATGGCACCTTGCTGCCCGTTACTTCCATTGGTTCATTCTCTTTTAATGCACCGTGTCGTCCTCTTGTTCTCAATAATGTTTTAGTGTCACCTAGCATTATTAAGAACTTAATTTCTGTACCCTGATTCACCATAGATAATAATTGTTCCATCAAGTTTGATCCTTTTGGTCTTTCTATGAAGGACCTACAAACACAGAGCGTGATCGCCAGGTGCAATAGCATGGGTGATCTCTACCCGTTCTTCCCACCCACCAGCAGCACACCCTCACTCGCTGCTACTCCCTCCACCTCCACCCTGTGGCATCATCATCTCGGCCATCTCGACTCTGATGCTTTGTCCAAGCTTATTAGCTCTTAAGTTATTCCGTGTAATAAACCCAAACATGATCACATATGTCATGCTTGCCAATTGGGCCATCATGTTCGTCTTCCTTTTGGAACCTCTACTTCTCGAGCTATCAATAAATTTGACTTAGTACATTGTGATCTTTGGACATCCCCTGTTGCTAGCGTGTCGGGTTACAAATATTATCTCGTTATTATTGATGATTGCTCCCACTATGCTTGGACATTTCCACTTCGCCTTAAATCTTTAGACTTTTGCCACGCTTTCAAGCTTTTTTGCCTACGTGCGCACTGTAGTTTGGCACTCCTATCAAGGTCATCTAGTGCGACAATGATCGTGAGTTTCGATCATGTAAACCACCCGAAATAGCCCGCTTCCGAAGGCACTCGTCTTCCACCAGACACTAAGCATCCCCAAAAGTTGGCTACATCGGACTGGTTCCGTCGAGCACACCCCAAGGGAGAACTCAAACCATCCACGTTTTGTCCTCTAGGATCTAATAATAAGAACGAGTTTATAATACTTAGTCTATTTCATACAACAAGAGTTCTCAAAAATACATTATTACAATACCATGTTCAGAGTGTAGAATTTAAATAGTGGAATTTAAAAAGAAACATCTAGCGATAAGATATAAGGATCTGTCTGTGCCCACCAGAAGAATCTTCCACACAATAGCTACTCCTCAAGTTGCACCTGCAATAGGGGTAAATAAACCCTGAGTATATAATGTACTCAGCAAGACTTACCCGACTAGTGGGAATAATTTCCTGACTCCAAAGAATATGATGAGCTTTATGGTTTGCTAGGTTTCCTTTTTACGAAGAAGCATTACTAGTAGTGAATCCTTATGTATGTGTTTTATTAGCAGTCATGATTAGATCATTAGCTAACCATTCTATGTAAGCACATGTTCTACTTTCAAGCAAGAGTTGAGCAATCAGATCTATATCATCATCTTTCATCTTCTAGTTCTTACTACTGTGCTAGATCGTAGACAAGACATACCGTATTACATGGCAATTCATGAACCAATGTAGCCCAGCTAGGTACCCCAAAACACAGCCCCACTTGTACCCCAGGCACAAGCAAGACCAACCCACCGCTCTTCTGTCAAGGGGTCCAGGTCCCCGCCTAAACTTGGACTCCAAGCCCCCACTCCTGAGTCCCAGACTCAGTGTGGTGCTTAGACCTCCACCATCCCCACCTTCAATCAGTCGGTCCAGAAAGAGTCGAAACCCACGACTAGAGAGCAACGATCCTTCCCGCTCCCATAAGCAAGTATGTGCTCAGGATAATAAGTCTGTGACCTGACTAGAATCCAATACAACGACTGGTCCTTAACCAACATGGACAGGGAAAATAGTGTAACCAAGCTATGCCGTGTTGGCCGCGGGACACAACCTATTACACCCACCAATACTCATACCATATCCCTACTCGGTCTCCATTTCCTTTCACCATTTTATCATGAGAGTAATAATACTAATCACCTATTGAGAGTAATGGCAGGTTACTCACGCAACCAAAAAAACTTAAGCATAGCAGCTACTCGCACCTATACTAGTAGGACTCATAGGATAGATATCTTTATGCAGGTGGTTTCCATAAAATGCCTGTAACATAAATGCACATCACAGATATATATATTTAGTGATTATTCAAAATAAGGGTTATGCACTAGGGCTTACCTTGGGCAGGCGTGGTGTTAGCTCAGTCAGTCAGTGGCGGCTCTGGGACCTCCTCCTACATGAGGATCTCCTCCTTGTACTCCTCGATCACCTCCTTAAACTCGTGATCTCCGATGGTCACGATCTCTACCAACTCGTTCTCTACATGCATGCGATGATGATGCAACACTTAGCATTTCGGCAACAGCAACTCTTAAAATAAGAATACACATGGTAAACTACTAAGCTAGCTCTAATGACTAAGTACTAAGCTAACTATCATCTTCATCAAGTAAAGTGTTGGGTTCAACTAACAAACACCTAGCTTTACAAATGAAGGATATATCTTTATTTCTACTAATGATTTAATGTATATTTGAAACAAAGAGCATTTAACTACCCATATGTTAAGTCTATTCTAAAGCTACAAAAATTACAGTGAGCACATAATAATACCATGAATATACTATAAAATTTTCAAAGCTACAGTTATCACCATTTTGCCACAAAAATTCCTATAATATTTAACCTAATAATATTAAGCACTCTCAAATGATTTAATAGCTCCTGATATTAACATGTATATATATGAACTAAATACACTAACAAATAGAGCACAATTTTACAAACTTAACAAAATTGGTTTTACAATTTTTGGTTACCTACATGATTTTATATGATTTACCAAAGATCAGCTCTGAGATACAAATAAAAAGCTATTTCTATTCTCCACGAAAAAGCTAAACTAATTTCGGCCCAAGATGGCCCATGCGATGCAACGCGCGCGTGCGCGAGCATTTAGCGGCCCACAGGCATGGCCCACGCTGAGGCCGGCATGCAGCGCGCGATGGCCCGCAGGTGGGGGAATCCCGCGCGCTGGCACATTAGCAAAAACGCCCCTAGACTATGAGCAAAACAACCTACAGTACACATTACTATTTCTGTAGACATCGACTTTGCAATGAAACCCTTGGAACTTTCTCCTCTTTACAACGACAAGGCCCCCGACCCTCCCCACGTGCTCCGACGTGGCGAGCGGTGGCACTAGCGCTTGTGCTGGCCACATGGGACCCACACTGACCAATCTCCGAGGCCGACGCACACCTAGGGTTCGATGCGAGACGATGGGTGGTGGTTGCATGAGTTGGGACATCGTAGAAGGACCTCTCCACGACGGCGGGCACCCTACGGCAATGGCGATGACATTCTGGTGAGCCACAACAACAACAAGGCATTAGGGTAGTGGGTAAGCAATGATAACTCGCTAGTGACCTTATTGAGAAGCTGACTCAGCTAGAGATGACCTAAGTGAGGCTAGCCACATGCGCACTATGAGGCAAATGGCGGACCACAAAGGCATGACCACGTCAGCGGCGAGGAGGCGGACCTAGAGCTGCGACTAGCATGCGCACGACAAAAAGGGAGCCATGGTGAGCTAGTGGTGCAGATGAATTGGCATGGGGTGAAGTAGTGGAGGCTGGCCACGGAGCGGGCGGTGATGGGCCTTAATGGCACGATGGCGTGCAAAGCTCCAAAATTGGAGCTTAGCGTGATGCGAGCCAAGGCGGGGTGGGGTCAGCTAGAGAGAGGGGGCGTGAAGGCAGAAAGCAGAGAGAGAAGATAGAGACGGTGAGGCAAGTGGGCTCGGCTCATCCATGCCTTGGCAGGATGCGAGCGACGAGAATAAGAGACCCACACGCCGGTGCTACGGACAACACGCGCGTCCGACCGCCGTGGCCCACGCGCCGTAGTGCCATAAATGGCATGATGACGGTGGCTCACCGATGTGCGCGTGGTAGAGGCAACACACATAGGGCCGACAATAGCGTAAAGGTGTAGCGGATCAGCGTGGACGCGACGACGATGCGATGGTAGCGGCAGCATCATGACGTGTTTAGTGTCGGCAGTGCGGATGTGATGGCACACAGCATAGCCATGGTGGCACCTATGATGGCAGCATGAGGCAGAGCAGTAGGGCACGGGGCCAGCGGCTCACTGCGGTCGGCCTCGACCAAGCCTAGGCAGCTCGACCAGCCAAGCACGGTGGCATGGTTGACCGTGCAAGACGTGGCCATGTGCGTGGCATGAGAAGGCCGCGTGGTGACCGTGCACCCGGTGCCAACCAACCCGAGACAGTGACACACATGAATTTTAAAGCGTTCAACACGACCAAAAGATTGCTTTAGGACCTAAACCATCTTCACCATGCTCAAGATGGCACATGAGACTACCAAATCGAGCTATAACACTACCCCACTCCTTAACCTAATCTCTCACAAAAAATTGCTAAACATAGCAGTGTCTAACTGTTGGCAGACTTGAAAATTCCTAAGTTTTTAAGCTGAATTTAATTTCCATTTGCAATTTCTAAGCTAGTGAAAATATTAGCTAGTAATATCATTTTTTGACCGCAAGTATTTCATTGTCGTCTACAAACTTTGTACTTCACTTTATTTAAGTACCACATTCATGTTCTATAACATTTTTTCTTAATAAAATGGGTTTTAAACGCTAAGTGATATAACATGTCTATCGAATCAACTTTTGTTTCGCATTCTAGTTGATCATTTTGAGTTACAGAAATTGATCTACACACTTTATCACATGCATTAACACATAAACATGATGCTCATGACATATTTTAGTAAATGATTTATGGTGTAACACCGAGGGTGTTACAGATCACTCTTCAGCTCGCACGTTCTTCCTATCACAGGGCGTTGTCCTTCGTATGTCGTGCCCATACACTTCTTAGCAAAATGGTAAAGCCGAGCGCGCCCTTCGCACTATTAATAATATTGTGCGCTCTCTTCTTTTTCTGGAGCAGCCTTCCACCGGTGTACTGGGTTGAATCCCTCCATACTACCACCTACCTCCTTAACTGTCACCCCACTACGACCCTCGATGGCCTTACACCATTTTTTGCTCTCTACGACACTCATCCATCCTACACTCACCTTCGGGTCTTTAGTTGCACCTATTATCCAAACTTGTCATCCACAGCTCCACACAAATTATCTCCTCGTTCATCCTTGTGTGTGTTCCTCGGTTATTTCTTCGATCACAAGGGTTATCGATGTCTCGACCTCCACTCCAACAGGATCATCATATCTTGTCATGTGATATTTGATGAGTCCCTATTTGTAACACCCTCGGTGTTACCGCTTAAACAACTTGCTAAACTTTGTCATGAGCATCATGTTTATGTGTCAATGCATGTGATAAAGTGTGTAGATCAATTTCTATAACTCAAAACGATCAACAAAATTGCTAAACGAAAGTTGATTCAATAGTCATGTTATATCACTTAGGGTTTAAAACCAATTTTTATTAAGCAACAATACTATAGAACATGTATGTGACACTTAAATAAAGTTGGAAGTACAAACTTGGTAGATGACAATGCAACTTTAACTTTTGAAAAATAGATGTTGTTAACTAGTGTTTTGGGAGCTCTAAAATCAAACTTGACATTAAGATAAGCTCTTTTCGTTAAGTCGGCAAACACTTGAATTTATGTTTAAAGTACCATTTTGGCGAATTATATTGAGCAAAATACTTAAATATTGCTTTAATATTTTGTTCCTACAAATTAGTACGAAATATGGACTAGGTCATGGTATGTTAGTTAGTTGAAATTAACAAGGTTTAGACCCTTTGAAAATTACGGCTAAAGTGTTAAAAGTTGCAGATCAAACTGAACCCTTAACTTTTCTAAATCGGAAATGATAGACAATGTCGTTTTGGCATTTAAATTCCAACAAAATTGGTTAAGCGACACACCTATGTTTTTGCACGATTGGGTGCATCGAGATGTGAACTTGAGCGTGGTGAAGGTTGTGGTTGCGTTTGAGTTTCAATGTTCATGCAAGAAGTGTCCAAACTACGTCAGAACGCGTTTGAGCTATGCCGTTGTTCGTTAATTGTCGTTCAGCGCGACAAACCTACCTTGGCGCATGTCCACCTTCCTCTCGGGACATCCAGTGGTGACGGAAATTGCTTCGTTAGCAAGTCGATAGTGCCAATTTGGGGTTCATGGACTTGGTGGACTTTTTATCAAGCTAGGAAGTGAACTTTGGGCTGCTTTAAGAAGCGTGCAAGATGCCATTCCAGGCTCACGGCTTGAGTACACTGGTCACCATGTGAGCACGCCATCGTGGGCTGGCTGCTACTCTGCTAGCCTCTCTCGCTAGCTCTAGCTACATGGTGCACCGCGGGCTATCGTTGTTGCTGCCACTCTTGGTGTTGTGCCGTGTCCATGCCTGAGCCATGCACGCCAGGTCATGCTGCTGCACGTGCATTGCTGTGTTGCGGTGTCACTGCACATGCGCTGCTGTGCGCGAGGCCAATGGCCACTACCAACCAAGAGCAACAGCTTTAGCTAACGTGGCACCCGTCTCGACCACTTCATCCACCTACTGCCGAGCCCCTGCCTGTCTCTGCTGTCCCATCACATTGTTGCCTTATCGTGGAGCCGTTGCCCACCTGACATCGCCACCTACAGAACCACACCGCTCCGTGAGTTAAATTCATGCTCCATGGGATACCACACCTCGATTCAATGCCCAGTTGCTAGGTGTGCAAGCTAGCTAACAACCCATCCTGCATTAGGGCATAGCCAAGCTTTATTGCTAGCCAATTTAGAGTTTTGCTCACCGTCGGTCTGTTTCAGCATCATGTCTTGGTTTGGTTTACGGTGAGTCTCTTATCACTATTGTAGTTCAATTGATGGCCGTACAAACTCACCATTGACCCCTCTATCTAGTGCTCGCCTCGGCTTGGCCAGAACCTTCACTAGTGATGGGCTGACGCTTTGATGTCGTGCCTGGAGTGCCACCACGCGGTGCGGGCGCACGTGGCCCCGTCACCTCATCGCTTTCCCGTCTGATCCATCACCGCAGCTAGCCTTGGGGTAAGCTCCTGTTTCTCTCGCCCAATCCTTTATACTCATCATAGCCTTAGTTCATTGGAGAAGGCGTGTCGCCATGGGTTTGCCCACCTATGTGGGCAGCACACTAGGGGTCGTCATTTAGCTTCAAATCACTGCTCTAGGTTTTGTCTTGGCCCCACGGTGCTCGTAGTGCGGGTGCTTCACTTTGATGGCCAACGAGGGCATGCTACGACGACCAGACTTATTATCCTAAGCACATACTTGCTTATGGGGGCGGGAAGGCTCATTGCTCTTTTATCGTGGGTTCTGACTCTTTTCGGACCGACTGATTGGAAGCGGGGATGGTGGAGGTCTAAGCACCACACTGAGTTCGGAACTCAGGAGTCGGGGCTTGAAGTCAAAGTTTGGACGGGGACCTGGACCCTTTGATAGGAGAGTGGTGGGTTGGTCTTGCTTGTGCCTGGGGTATAAGCGGGGTGTATGTTTCAGGGTACCCAGCTGGGATACATTGGTTCACGAATCGTCATGTGATATGATATGACTTGGCTATGATCTAGCACCGTAGTAAGAACTGGAATATGAAAGATGGTAAAATGGTTCTGATTGCTTACCACCTGCTTGAAAGTAGCATATGTGCTTACATAGAATGGTTAGTAATGGACTAATGATGACTGCTAATAAAATTTAATATAAGGATGCACGTTTAGTAATGCTTCCGCAGATGCAATAACCCACAAGACAGATACCCTTGCATATCCTTAGAGTCTTTTCTTTCCTCCTGATGGGTAAGCCCTGCGGAGTACAATTAAGTACTCAGGGTTTGTTCTACCCTGTTGTAGATGACATGAACTTGTGGAGATGGCACTTGTGTGTGGAAACCTCCTAGTAGGCTCAACGAGGATTTCCTTAACGTTGCGGACATAGAGTTTATTTAAAACTTCCACCCAAAATGTTTTACAATGGAATAACTTATAACCTGTTATGATGTATATAACAGATCATCATGTTAATGTTTAACTTGTCATTAAATGATTTTATTTTTGCTGAAACTCTGATAACATGGTTATATTTCACTGTTATAAACAATAAATATTATACTATGATGTTGCATGAAAAGTGATGTAAGAAATGGCTAAAATATTATAAGCTTTATTCTCCCATTTATGACCCTGTTGAAAAATGTGGATTTTTGGGTTCTCTCATTGGGTGTGCTCGACAGAACTGTTTAAATTAGCTCACTCTTGGGGTGTTTAGTGTCTAATGGAAGACGAGCACCTCCAGCAGTGAGTTATTTTAGGCAATTTTGCCACACTGTTCCCCTTTTCGGACATGTCGACCTCACCCTCGGATCCCGCCACCTTGGATTTTTTGAACGATGATGGCATTTCCACTATGCCCAATGGGTCTAGTGCTATGGTTGTAGGTACTCCTCCCGGCGCACCTTAGTTGCTTGCGCCCGTGCCTGGTGTTCATGCACTAGCACCTAGGGCATCATTGCCCGTGCCCGGTGCCCCCTCGCCTACGCCCGGTCCGCTGCTCGCCTCTGGCTCGGGCAGTGCGGCTACACCTAGTGCGCCACCGACCATTGAGCCAGGCCCTGGTCCAAGTGGCGCCACCGGCTCCTCGGCGTCCAGCTCTGCTGCCCCTATGGACGTTCCATCCTAGGTTGTGGCCAGTAGAGCTAGGCGCACTGCTGCTACACAGCCTCAGTCCATCGTGCCTGTGGTCAACGATCACAGCTTGCGGACTCAAGGCAAGTATGGCTTCATTCAGCCAGTCGATCGCCTGAATCTTCATACAGCGACACTCTATCCCTTGTCGAAGACCTTCCGCTCTGTCTTGGCACACCCCACTGGCGAGCAGCGATGTAGGCCGAATTTGACTTACTCCTGGCTAACGATACTTGGACATTGGTTGCTCGTCTGCCTGGTGTGAATGTCGTCACCGGTAAATGGGTTTATCATCACAAGTTTTTGTCTTATGGCTCTCTTGATCTCTATAAAGCGAGGTGGGTTCTTCGAGGTTTCACTCAGCGCCCTAGGATTGATTATTATGAGACTTTCAGTCCAGTCGTCAAGCCAGCTACTGTTCGAGTTGTTCTTACACTGGCTCTATCTCGCTCCTGGCCGATCCATCAGTTGGACGTCAAGAATGCCTTCCTCAATGGGACATTGACTGAGACTGTCTACTATGAGCAGCCATCCGGATTTGTTGACTCTTCCCGACCCAGCTATGTGTGCAGGCTAAATAGATCACTCTATGGACTGAAGCAGGCACCTCACGTGTCGCACTGTCGCTTTGCCCGTCACATCACCTCTCTCGGGTTTGTTGAGGCCAAGGCTGACACCTCCCTATTCATTTACCGCCGCGGTGCCGACACAACATTTTTGCTTCTCTATGTGGATGATATTGTTCTCACCGCCTCGTCACAAAGTTTTCTTCAGCACGTCATAGCAGCTCTCCAGCGGGAATTCTCTATGACAGATATGGGTCCTCTTCATCATTTCCTTGGTATCTCTATTGACCGTCGAGTTGATGGATTATTTCTCTCTCAGAAGCAGTATATGCTGGATATTTGCAAGGCTTGCAGCACACCCGTCGATACTCATGCCAAGATGTCTGCTGATGATGTTCCGGTGATCGATCCGACACATTTTTGCAGCATTGCAGGTGCCCTTCAGTACCTCACCTTCACGCGTCCTGATATTGCCTACGCCGTCCAGCAGGTCTGTCTTCACATGCATGACCCGAGAGAGCCACACCTCGTCGCCATGAAGCATATCCTGCACTATATTCAGGGTACTCTGGATCTTGGTTTTCACCTTCTTCGCACCTCGCGTGTTGATCTGACTATCTATTCCGATGCTGATTGGGCCGATGTTCCCAACACTCGCCGTTCCACCTCTGGATACGACGTATTTCTGGGCGACAATTTGATATATTGGTCTTCAAAGCGTCATGCATCAGTCTCCAGATCCAGTGCAGAGGCCGAGTATCGCGCTATCACCAATGGAATTGCAAAGGCGTGCTGATTGTGCCAACTCCTTCATGAGCTCCATTCACCTCTTCGGCTGGCTACCATTGTGTACTGTGACAATGTCAGTGCCGTTTATTTGTCCACCAACCCCGTTCGGCACCAACGGACCAAGCATGTGGAGATTGATCTACACTTCGTTCGTGACCGCGTCGCCCTTGGAGAAGTTCGTGTTCTACATGTCCCTACGACATCCCAGTACGCTGACATCTTTACCAAGGGACTCCCGACATCTGTCTTTGTGGAGTTTAGGTCTAGTCTTAATGTTCATGGTGCTCCCAGTTCTGACTGCGGGGGAGTGTTAGATTGTAAACGTGTCATGGCCTATGGGCCTGCCATACCCAGCTTCCCATCGTGCCTATACGTACACAACATTGGCTCCTGAGCAATACATCGCGTATTCTAAGATCCCTATTACGCTTTCAATGACCCACCCTGTAGCTGCCGATCATGGCACGCAGTGACACCACCATCTTCCTCTTGGCAGCATCTATCTAGGAGTATATCGACCCTCATCATGATAAGCTTGTGATACCTACACGAAGTGTACGTACGTGCTTCGCTCTTGCTAGGTTCTCACCGTACTGTATGTACGTACGAGTACTCCTATACGGCTATAGTACCTTACTAGTAGCTGGCTAGCTGCCGCCCAGCATCCAAGCGCATAGTCCAGTACTCGTAGGTTATAGATCCGGGTAGCATCTAGCTGGGGCACACCGCACTTCAGCGTGATCGGATGGGGCTGGGCTGGCTGGCCAGCAGTATTTCTTTCTCATATAAACGAACCAATCATTACTGGAGGCTGCGGCGTTGCCGAGTATTTTTACACTCGGCAAAGAGCCCTTTGCACTCGGCAAAGACTTTACCGAGTATAGTACTCGGCAAAGTCCGCTCGGCAAAATTTTTCTCGGCAAAGGGTCTTTGCCGAGTGCTTTTTATCCGGGCACTCGGTAAAATAAAAAAAATTTGCCGAGTGCTTGGGGCGGCACTCGGCAAAATATTTTCGGCCGTTGTGGCGCCGGCCGTTAACGGTTATTTTGCCGAGTGCCCGACCCAGCACTCGGCAATTTTTTTTAAAAAAAAATTACTTTGCCGAGTGCCCCAGCCCAGGCACTCGGTAAAGTTTTTTTTTATTTTTTTTAAAAAAAATACTTTGCCGAGTGCCCCTGCCCAGGCACTCAGCAAAGTTTTTTTTTATTTTTTTTTAAAATTACTTTGCCGAGTGCCCCTGCCCAGGCACTCGGCAAAGTTTTTTTTTATTTTTTTTAAATAATTTCTTTGTCGAGTGCCCCTGTTTAGGCACTCGGCAAAGAATTTCTGAATTTTTTTTAAAAGAAATACTTTGCCGAGTGCCGCGGTAAGACACTCGGCAAAGAAATTATATATTTTTTTTTTGAAAAATCTTTGCCGACTGCCTTGCCCATGGCACTCGGCAAAGACCTCGAGAATTGTAAATTTTTTTTACATTCCATTGTAACAGACAATATATATATATATATATATATATATATATATATATATATATATATATATATATATATATATATATGTACACATCAATCATCACATCTATATCACCAACATGCATTATATATCACAAACACACGCATATTTAATAAATCCATCGAAAATCCATCACAAATGCACCAAAGTTCAACATCACAAGTTTATTATTATAAGTTCAACATCACAAAGTTCAACATCCCTACTGCGGCGATGGAGACTGCAGGTGTGGCCCCCCGGACTGCGGCGAAGGGTTGATGCGATCAGCCGCCGGTGACACGGTAGCGGGATTGTTTGAACCCGCCGACGAAGGCTACACAAAAGAGAAGAGATTGCATGTGTTAGACTCAAAATTGAAAATTTCGGCAGCACCTCCCCTGCACGGGGAGGTTTCCAACCTGCAAGAAACAACGGCACGAAGGCCGACAATTACAACGGCACGAAGGCCGACAATCCCAATGGCACAAAGGCCAAAAATCACAACGGCGTGAAGGCCGACAATCCCAACGGCACGAACGCATTAAACTTTCATACTCACAGGAGTGAAGTGTCGAACCGGAGCTGGAGCTGGCAACTGCACTTGGACGGCCCATGCTTGCCCGATGGTTTGCATGATCTGATACATGTCTGCCATCTGCTTCTTCGTGGCCTCCAGCTCTGCGGTCAGGTGCGCTTGCGTCTCCCTTGTCTCTGCTAGCTCGGCCTGTAGTGTTTCAATCTCATGTTTTAGTATTGCAAATCTGATCAATGTGTGTAACGTTCAATGTACGATGAGTGAAACCAGAATTACCTGAAGTTCGTCGACCCGCGACAGTGTTGGAGTAGGCCATGCACGTATGGGATGGCTTCTGGCCATGCTCCGTGCCCTCACGTCGGAGAGAGAGGGTGTAGAGCTCGAGGAGTCAGCGCCGTCTATAATCCACAACCGCTCGTGCTTCATGCCTTGCCCCAGCCTCACGATCACCTCTGTCTCAAGGGGCTCAGTGCTCAGATTGTGATCTGAGCCATGGAGCGCCCTAACCGCCTCCGCGTAGTCTCTGACCTTAGCGTGGACGCTTGGGTCAAAGTAAGCCTGGGCAGTGGCATCTGGGTTGAAGACAACACCGGATTTCATCGGGCCCATGTGGGACACAGCCCATGCCCCAAACTCCGACACCAGCACGTCTGGGTGTGCCACCTCCAGCGAGAAAGACTGCAAGATGATTAGAAATCAGGCAAAATTGAGCGTTAGAATAGATAAATGACATCTCGTACAAGTGCCCGCTTGAATGCGGAGAGGTTGCGGCTGCCTTGGTGGTGAGTTGCACCGGTCCTCAGTGCCCGCTTCCGCTTGCCTTGCTCGTGCTTTGCGATGTACGCCGGGTCAAGGTACCTGTCCACGATCCTCGACCATGCCGATCTATGCGACATGCACCACAAGGCCAGCACCTACACATCATCAAGTGTTTGACATATAAGAAGATCAATTCTGGACCTACTAAATCTCAAAACGAATCAATATGATTCACCTACCTGAAGGTACTGCTCCTTGGTCAGCGCCACCTTTCTTGCGCCAGTTTTGTTGAGGGGCTCTGTCGGTGTTTTGGGTCTAGTGATCCTCAACCGACTAGTGAAAGTGTACTGCGTGCCCCTAATCCCGGATGGTGATGCAAAGAGACACAAGGTTTATACTGGTTCAGGCAATAGGTGCCCTACGTCCAGTCTGAGAGAGCGATCTTGTATTCCTTGCATCGAGGTGCTTGTAGTAGGGGCTTACAAGCTGAGCGAGAGAGGGAGCTAGTCCTAGGTCTCTGTGTGGAGTGGCGTGGGTTGCTTGAGATGCTGATCTCTTGCTGTGAGGGAGCGTGTGTGTGTGTGTTATAGAGCGTTGTGCGTTGCTTGCGCGTACCTCAGTCTCTTTGTTTCTCCTTCCCTAGAAGCGGCCTCGGTCACTCCCTTTTATAGTCGAAGGGAGGCATAGGGGCGGTACATGGATTTTCTACATGGCATTTTGTGAGTAGAGGCGACATGTCTGAGCCCTGTAGCTCGTTACTATGGCGGCATGGTCGGTGGAGCAGCCTTGTCCTTGGTGCACTGGAGCGACACGCCGGTCACGCCTGATCCTGTGCGATGTGGGAGCTCTCGTGATGGCATGCATGCCCTCTTTTGTTAGAGACGTGCTGGTCACTATATGTTTGACCGGCGTGGAGTGCCGAGGCCCAGTCGGTGCAGAGATTGAACCATTGTGGGGGGCTCGACGGGTATGAGTCCCAGGGCTATAGGAGCCCGGAAGCAGGTAGCCGAGGCTCGGAGGGAGTAGTTGGTCTTGTATGTTGATTCCGAGGCTACAGGGACCCAGACTTGACTCTCCATGCCATGTTGTCCTTGGAGCAGGGGTTAGGTAGCACAGTGCAGCATGGGTGTCAGCCGTGGGCACAGTGCCGAGCACAGCGGCCGATAACCCCTGCCCCATCCTGTCCCGGACGGCATGGCGTCGATGTGACTCCCATCCTGTCGGTCACTCCGCTGTATCAAGCCGTCATTCAGCTGATGTCGCGGGAGTGGTTGGACGCGTTGGTTGGATGTGACATCCTCGTCCGAGGCCTCGTGGCGCGGGGCCTTGCGTGAGGCGGAGAATCGGTATCTCGTCCAAGGCCTTATGGGCGGGGCCTCGGGTGAGGTGGAGAATTGGTACCTCATCCTAGGCCTTACGGGCGGGGCCTCAGACGAGTCGGAGAATCGGTACCTCATCCGAGGCCTTACGGGCGGGGCCTCGGGCGTGTCAGAGAATCGGTACCTTGTCCTAGGCCTTATGACCGGGGCCTCGGGCGAGTCGAAGAATCAGTACCTTGTCCGAGGCCTTATGCGCGGGGTCTCGGGCAAGGCAGAGAATCGGTACCTCGTCCGAGGCCTTACGGCGCGGGGTCTCAGGCGAGGCGGAGAGTTGGTACCTCGTTCGAGGCCTTACGGTGCAGGGTCTCGGGCGAGGCAGAGAATCGGTACCTCATCCAAGACCTTACGGGTGGGGCCTTGGGCGAGTTAGAGAATCGGTACCTCATCCGAGGCCTTACGGGCGGGGCCTCGGGCGAGTCGGAGAATCGGTACCTCGTCCGAGGCCTTACGCGTGGGGTCTCGGGCAAGGCGAAGAATCAGTACCTCGTCCGAGGCCTTACGGTGCGGGGTCTCGGGCGAGGCGGAGAATCGGTACCTTATTCGAGGCCTTACGATGCGGGGTCTTGGGCGAGGCAAAGAATCAGCACCTCATTTGAGGCCTTACGGTGCGGGGTCTTGGGCGAGGCAGAGAATCGATACCTCGCCCGAGGCCTTGCGGTTTCATTCTGGGCCAAGCCCGCTTCGGGTGAGCCTGGATACTATTTGAGGTGGGCCGGGTGGTCTAGCCGGGCCTCGGATAAGATGGGGGTTTGTCGGTGGTCGTCTCTTGGCTTTGATATTTGCAAGGTCTAAGCGATTTTTTCGGTTCTTGCTTAGGGGACCCCTTTTTACGGTACCCAATAGTAGCCCCCAAGCCTCGGGGAGAGTGTGAGCACTCTCCCTGAGGTTTTGACGAGACTTGGCTAGTGGCAGCTCCTGGCGGGATGGAGTTTCGTACTCGATGCTTCAGTGGGTGCGCGCGAGCGCACCTACCGGGTGTAGCCCCCGAGGCCCTAGAGGAGTGGATTTTATTCCTCTAGGGGCTTTTCTCATATCGAGTGAGGGGTTTTACCACGTTTACCGAGCCCCCGAGTGCGAGTTTAGGTCGCTGGGTCTTGGCTTGGTTGCAGGAAGAGCCCCTGAGCCTCTGCTTGGAGCGAGAGGGCGATTGGGAGTTTTCCTGTCTTTTTTACGCGGCCCTCGCGCATCCTTCTCATTCGGAAGGAGGGGTGTTTATCGTGTTTACCGAGCCCCTGAGCGTGAGTTCGGGTCGCTGGGTCTTGGCTTGGTTATAGGAAGAGCCCCCAAGCCTCTGCTCGGAGCAAGAGGGCGATCAGGAGTTTCCCTATCTTTTTTGTGTGGCCCTCGCGTATCCTTTTCGTTCGGAAGGAGGGGTGGAGTATGCCAGGCTACCCTCGGTGGGCGCGAGCAGTGACACCTCCGGTGAGCTGTTATCGGATATGTCCAAGTGGAGGCCCGTGCCCCATTCGACAGGGGTCGGCTAGCGGTCTAAAGACGCACTCCAAAAGTACCAGAGGGCTTCTCTAGTGGGTCCTAGGGCCATTTGATTGGCCCCAGGGGCTCGGTGCCTCCCTACGGTGGGATCCCATTCAGAGACCTCCCTGCCGGTCTCGGACACGACTTAGGGCATCCAAAGCAATTGCTTGCTTGGGCCTCGGCCATGCATGGGCTTGCCCATAGTCATCCCTGACTCTGTTTGTCCTAAGGCGGCTGCCGAGACCCTCGGGGGGCCCAGCCTTCGGACCCCTGGACTATAACGGGCTCGGTGCCTTGTTCCTTAGTCTGAAAGGAATCAGGTGGGGGATATTCCCCTCCCATCGGCTGACAACGGCAGGTGCATCTTTTGAGGCGGTTCCTCGGGGAGACGGAATGGCGCCTACCATCGCTGTGGTCAGATGTGACACGATGTCTGCGGATGGGACGTTACTGTGTGCGTGGTTAATAAGGAAAAGGTGGACACGTGGGTGGTTTAGTCGGATCCGGATTAACTGCGCTAGATCTGAGGGAAACTTCCTTGGTTTCATCGCCCGTCCGTTTCACCCCCTTCCCTCCCTCATAAATATGTGACGAGCCTTGCCCCGCCCCTCCTTACCTTGCCTACCTGTGTTCGTCCTTTCTGCCCTCGAGCAGTTGCTAAGAATAGAGGAATAGAGCACCGAGGAGAAGGGAGAAGGGGGAGGAAAGACAAGAGAGGGAGAGAGATATAGCGAGGGCACACCTTACCGCCATAGCCGCATTCTCCATCACACCCATGGCTGGCGACACTGTTGTCGTCCAGGCGGATCCTTGGGGTCCGTCCGATGTGTCTATGGCGACGCTACAGTCGCTCGTCGACGATGGTCTCCTTCGCCTGGTTACCGACCCCAACAGACCGGAGTGGATTGCTCCGGGGGGCAAGCCAGAGTCGAGGCCACATAATGGCTACATCGTGAGCTTCATGGCCTTCCATGAGCGTGGTCTCGGCTTGCCGGTGGACCAGTTCATGCGGGCGCTCCTGCATTACTACGGCGTGGAGCTCCACAACTTTAACCCCAACTCCATCGCGCAGGTGGCCATCTTTGTCGCCGTCTGTGAGGGGTACCTAGGCATTGCCCCCCACTGGGAGTTGTGGCTCCACCTCTTCTGGGAGGGGCTCAACACCAAGCCGGCGGGCACAATGGGCATGCGGAAGGCATTGAGGGCCGATGGCTGCACTCTCCAAGTGTGCCAAGATAGGCAGCCCTTCTACATCCCGGCCTAGCTCACATCGTCCAATCGCCGCTGGTACAATAGCTGGTTCTACCTCCTAATGATGACAGTGGGCTTCCCCCTATATCAGGCGGGTTGTGGAGAGCCAGCCGGAGAAGTGGAGGTATGGCGTCCCATTGGCTGATCAGCCCAAGCTACAGCCACTCCTGATGGCGCTGGAGAGGCTGCGCAGCCACGGCCATACGGTGACCGTGGTCATGGCGGCCTTCCACTACCGGAGGGTGCTACCGCTGATGGCTCGGTGGTAGCGCCTGTCTGAGATGACACTGAATGAGCTGATCGACGGCATCCGGTTGTTCACCGTCACCCTTTTCGACGAGGAGGTTCTATGTTGGATGAGAGAGACGGTGGAGGGGCGGTAGAGGAGCAGTGATCTAACCCTATTCCTGATGCGCCCATCATGGGGGTACATCTCTCTGGTGAGTCACGCACCGCTATGGCTCCCGAGGCCTCCTTGCTCCTTACATTTTCAATATGTTCCCTTATTTGTGTTTGCCATTCCTACAGGGGATGAGGGATGTGTGAGCCTCCCTGCAACCCGTTCCCGAGGATGCAGAGCAGCGGGTGGCGAATAGGGCGCATGCCGAGGCATACAAGGAGTGGAAGGACAACGAGGAGGCAAGGCGCAAGAGGAAGAGCCTCAAGCACGACGAGCTAGAGATACATCGCCGGCAGCAGAGGCATGACGGTCTCCCGGTGGAGCCATCTCCGTCACCGTCGTCGATGGATTCTTCGAGCGATGATGATGAGAGCGAGGCGGGGTGGGGTCCTCTGGACCATCTCCCTGATGTTAGGGGGACGGCGCCTGGGGCATCGGCGAGCGGCCTGGCATCTCCAGGAGGAGGAGGAAAGGATGCCTCGGGGCTAGCGATCGCCCGCTCCGGGGCCAAGGCCAACACGCCTGAGACACGGGTGTTGGGGAAGCGCGCCGTCAGCCCGATGGGCTCGATGGTGGAGGTGGAATGGGCGATGGCGGGGGTGACCCAACAGCCTCCGCAGAGGGTCGAGGGGGTGTCGGAGTTTGGCGAGGGCCGGCCAGCACTAGGGGACACGGGGGCTGTGCCACCGCCACCGCCATTGCAGAAGACGAGGGACGCAGTGTGGAAGCTATTATGTCCTCGTTCGAGGTAAGTGTTTTGTCAGTGGAGTTTGTAGCATCTTCCACTCGTTCTTTGGTCGTATGCTGACCTTGTGAGTGTTTTGCCTTCAGCCGAAAGCGTCAGGTGGAAGCACCCGCCTTGGCACCACGTAAGGCGCTCAAGGTGAGCACCAGCTCCACCGCTCGATGGGTGGTGGAGGCGTAGGCCGCCATACAGCGTGGAGCGGCATCGGCCAGTGCCGACCCAAAGGAGCCGGTCGCCCAAGGAGAGCTAACCGAGGCGGCCATGAAGCTGGTGGGGGAGGAGGCACCTATGCCCCGCGAGGCTGGGGCCCTTGAGCTAGGTGAAGCCAAGGTGCCTTCAATCGCTGAGGCCACCGAGGGCGAGGCTGAGGCCCCTAGGATCTTGGAGGCCGAGGTGGCGGATGCCGGGGCTCCTAGGACCACCGAGGCCGAGGTGGCGAAGGCTGGAGCTCCCGGGACCACCGAGGCCGAGGCGGCAGAGGCTGGCTTGGGTGCGGCTTTGTCGGCGGCCTAGGATGCGGAGATAGAGGCGAGGCGAGCTTCGGTACCGCCCCAGTCCAAGACCCACCGCCATCGTAGGAGAGCACCTCGGGAGGTGGAGGTTCATTCAATCTCCTCCGACGATACCTCCTAGGGGAAGGAGGTGGCGAATGCCAAGGCGGCCAGCACCATGGAGCAGCTAGCTCTAACATCTGGCGAGGGGAGCTTGGCCCTCGTCCGGGTACAACCTGAGCCCCATGGGTGGGATGGCCTATGTGTCTTGTGGTGGAGCCGGGACGACCTTGAGGGGGAGCCTCTGTTCGCCGTCGAGGATGCGGCTGAGGGGGGGCACTGGGGCTCTTTCGAGCAATATCGTTGTCTGGTGGAGCGGTCGCTATGGACAGCGCTGTCCATCGTGGCTGATGACCTACCCGGTGTTGCCTAGGTACGACCCTTCTTTTCTTGTGTTGTGTCGCCTTTTCTTCGAGTTTTCTCACAGTGCTTGATGTTTGTTTTGCCTATCTAGGAGCACAAGGCCCGGTCCCTCGGGAAGTCGATGTTCCTCTGGCGGGAGAGGGACATCTAGGACCAGCTCCAATAGCAGAATGACATGCTCGCCAATGCCAATGAGCTTCTGTCGGTGCGGAGCGTGGAGGTGGAGGACCTCCACCTTCGCTGTGCTAATATGAAGGCCAAGGCGGCCATGGCTTAGGAGTAGGCCACCCCTTTGGCCGCACAGATCAAGGAGCTGGAGGAGGAGTTGACCCAGGTGGCCAGCGAGTGGGACACCTTCAGGTCCCGGGCCAAACAAGTGGAGGCCTCTGCCAAGGCCGTCGCCGGGCAGCTGGGGGTGGAGCAGGGCACACACCTGCTTATGAAAGGTGCCCTAGCAGAGGCCCTCAAGGTGGTCGAGGCCTTAGCCTGGAAGGAAAAGGCCGAGGGTGAGTCCTGTTGAGCCGCGCCCCTTGTTTTATTTGTTTTTCTTGCGTTCGACCCCTGACTCCCCGATGTGATGCAGAGCTGGAGAGGGAGGGCCGAGGCCTCTCAGGTTGAGGTCCAAAACTGGAGGGAGAAAGCCGAGGGTGAGTCTCATAGGATTGCGTCCCTGTTCGGCTTGTTTTTCTTTTGTGCCTGACCCCATCTCGCCTGTCTTGGCGTAGGGTTGGAGAAGGAGGTCACCTAGGCAGCCGAGGCCTCCGTCGCAGTGCAGGCAGTGCTCGAGGCCGAGATCTGAGAGCACAACATGATGCAGAGCACCACCCGTACCGCCTGCGAGGCCCTGGAGGTCGGAGGGGTCGATTCGGGTAGCTCCCTCGGGAGTCGCTTGATCGTGTTGAGCGGCCGAGTCCATGAGCGGCTTCAGGGGGCGCTACATACGGGCGTCAAGCGCGCACTGGCCGTCATCTCCTCGCACTACGCCAGCATCGACCTTGAGGCCATCAGCGATGGTTACGTCATGGCTAAGGATGACAAGAAGGCCGAGGAGGAGGTCATGAAGCTGGTGGAGGTGGCTGAGGCCCCTGGCATAGCCCTGGCCAGGTTGTTCAAAGAGGAGGTGGTTCCTTCTACAAGGACCGCCGACGCTGGCGACCTTAAGTTTTGACCTGGGCCAAAGGGGCCATGTAAATAGATTAGGACTTACATTATTGTACCATAACACTTGTGGCCATCAAGGCCTTTTAAAGTACTTGTGTGTATACACTTTTTAATCGTTTTTTGTTGTATTTTCGAGCCTCTACCCTCTATCTCATCTTTGAACATGTCTCTTGCAAAAAACTTCCTCGGAGCCTAAGCTGCCCCTCGGGCAAAAGGTGGTGAGGGAGTTGCCGTAGCCCAGAGGCATAGGCGATCTCACGGCTCGGCCAGCCTTTTGGCCCTGAGACAGACTTTTGGTCCTTAGGTTTTTTACAATCGATTTACCAGAGTACGTGAGAGAGTTTGGCGTAGAAATTTTTTCGAAAAACAACTAAAAACAGTGACTGGAACTTAGGGGGGGTCCCCTTCTAGCCCTCGAGGGAGGCTCGGTTCTGTAGAGGCAGAGCTGAGTCTTGTTCGAGCCCCGCGGTGGGCACCTCAGCAGAGGCGGAGCCGAGTCTCCCTTATAGCATTATCGTAACGCCGATCCCCCATCGATGGGTTCGGGGGGTTTCTAAAAAAATTAGAACTAAAGAATGTTTCTTTATTGTATTTTGAGAAAGAATGTATATAATGCTTGGAAATTTAAGGGTACAAGCGACGTAGCTGTTCTATATTCCAAGCGTTGGTGAGGATTTCACCCTTCTCGTTGGCTAGCTTGTAGGTCCTGGGCTTTAGCACTTGGGCGACGATGTATGTCCCTTCCCATGGCGAGGTCAGCTTGTGGTGGCCCTTATTGCTCTACCTCAGTCTCAGCACCAGGTCGCCCACTTTCAGGTCTCAGCTTCGAATGCGTCGGGCTTGATAGCGTCGTAGGGCTTGCTGGTACTTGGCCGAGTGTAGCAGCGCAACGTCTTGGGCTTCCTCCAGTTGGTCGAGGGCGTCCTCGTGGGCAGTGCGGTTGCTTTGCTCGTTGTAGGCCTGTAGCCTCGGGGAACCATACTCCAAGTCAGTGGGGAGGATGGCCTTGGCTCCATAGACCAAGAAGAACGGTGTGAACCCCGTGGCTCGGCTCGGAGTGTTCCTCAGGCTCCAGATGACCAACGAGAGCGGGCCCATCGTTGTCGTGGCGCCATCGCCTGCTGACCACATTGTGGTCGCCTTGCGCCTCGCGTTAGTCGCTAAGGCGGTCATGCACCGAGGGGGCCTTGTTGGCTCTCGGTGCTCGAGTAGGCTCGGGACGAATCGAAGCCTCTCTATCCTGTTAAAGCGGTGCTGCGGGTAGTTCTGAGGCACCGCCGCACTGTCTAGAGGCGGAACTTTTGGCTTGCTGTATCGCGGCGGCCTCGAGGAGGTCTCGGAGCTCGCTATGGACTCATCGCCCCTTCAAGGTAGAGGGCTCGGGCATTGTCCGGAGTAGCATCGCCGCTACCGTGATGTTCTGGCAAGCGCGATTGAAGATAGGGGGTTGCTCGCCCCCTTCGTCATTGTTGACATGGTGGTAGACGTTGCGAGCCCTCTGCTGGGCTGCTCCGCCACCACTGCAACCCTACTGCTCTTGCTCGAGAGTGTCTCAGAGTTGCCGCTGAAGGAGTCGGTCTTGTTCAACCTTGGCCTGAAGCTCACGGATCTGCTCTAGGTCTAGGCGTCGAAGTTCCTCGGGGGTGGGGTTCTCATTCCACGCTGCCGGGGGCTCGACGCATGGAGGTGTGGGGTCGCCTGCCCCCTCACAGGGCGGGAAGCGACTGCCTGCCCCTTCGTCCTCATCGCCCATGCTCGGCATCCCGAGCTCGACATTGAAGCACTCACGAGTGGGATCGTAAGTGTCTTCATCATCGGAGTCAGAGTAGCCGAAGCAGTAGTCACTTGTGGCCATGAAGCGGCACATGGTTTTAGGGTCACGAAGCCCGGAGAAGTCCGCTCTAGCCCACGCCTCGTCTTCCTCCGAGGAGTTAGCGCGGGTGTGGTTTGAGGTCGTGGCGATGAGGTCGAGGGCGAAGCGTTGGTGGCGTCCTAGGGGCTCTCCGTGAGCGGAAGCATACGCAGAAGCATAGGCGATGGCATTGCTCAACCCGAAGGGGTACGGGGATGGTGCATCGCTGGGCTCCGCTCTGTCAGAGTCAACTATTCAGGAGGTGGCGGGGCAGAGCTTGATGACGGGGCGTTGCAGCGCACCACTGGCGTCTTTCCTTTGCCCAGGCTTAAGCTAGACAGGTCCCCAACCAGGGATTCTGTACAAGTAGCCGGGTATGGGATACCGACGGAGCGCAGTGCGTCACCCTGAGCTCACGCGGTGTTAGGGTGGTCCCACCCGCATCGTGCCTGGCGAGCGCGACGAGAGCGGTGGCCCGGGCGCCGCCTACGCCTAGGCTGCTGGTGCGTGATGTTATCGTCGGTCGATGGGGCTCTGGGTGGGAGGAGTACCATATCGTACTCAGATCCTAGAGACATGAACTCTAGGCTCCCAAACCAGATCACCATGCCAAGACGCAGTGGTCGTGCGGGGTCTGCCATCCAAAACTTGTTGGGATGACTAAGCTGACACGCAGTAGCTCCCCTACCTAGCGCACCAACTATTGGTGTTTTGGGTCTGGCGATCCTCAACCGACTAGTGAAAGTGTACTGTGTGCCCCTAATCTCAGATGGTGATGCAAAGAGACACAAGGTTTATACTGGTTCAGGCAATAGGTGCCCTACGTCCAGTCTGAGAGAGCGATCTTGTATTCCTTGCACCGAGGTGCTTGTAGTAGGGGCTTAGAAGCTGAGCGAGAGAGGGAGCTAGTCCTAGGTCTTTGCGTGGAGTGGCGTGGGTTGCTTGAGACGCTGATCTCTTGCTGTGAGGGAGCGTGTGTGTGTTACAGAGCATTGTGCGTTGCTTGCGCATGCCTCAGTCTCTTTGTTTCTCCTTCCCTAGAAGCGGCCCCAGTCACTCCATTTTATAGTCAAAGGGAGGCATAGGGGCGGTACATGGATTTTCTATGTGGCATTTTGTGAGCAAAGGCGGCATGTCTGAGCCCTGTAGCTCGTTACTATGGCGGAATGGTCGGTGGAGCAGCCTTATCCTTGGTGCACTGGAGCGACGCACCGGTAACGCTTGATCCTGTGCGACGTGGGAGCTCTCATGATGGCATGCGTGCCCTCTTCTATTAGAGACGTGCTGGTCACTGTACGTTTGACCGGCGTGGAGTGCCGAGGCCCAGTCAATGCAGAGGCTAAACCATTGTGGGGGGCTCGGCGGGCGCGAGTCCTAGGGCTATAGGAGCCCAAAAGCGGGTAGCCGAGGCTCGAAGGGAGCAGTTGGTCTTGTATGTCGATTCTGAGGCTATAGGGACCCGGACTTGACTCTCCATGCTGCGTTGTCTTTGGAGTAGGGGTTAGGTAGCACAGTGCAGCATGGGTGTCAGCCGTGGGCACAGTGCCGAGCACAGCAGTCGATAACTCCTGCCCCATCCTGTCCCAGATGGCATGGCGTCGATGTGACTCCCATCCCGTCGGTCACTCCGCTGTATCGAGCCGTCGTTCGGCTGACGTCACGAGAGTGGTTGGACGCGTTGGTTGGATGTGATAGCCTCGTCCGAGGCCTCGCGGTGCGGGGCCTCAGGCGGGGCAGAGAATCTGTACCTCGTCCGAGGCCTTATGGGCGGGGCCTCGGGCGAGGCGGAGAATCGGTACCTCATCCGAGGCCTTACGGGCGGGGCCTCGGGCGAGTCGGAGAATCGGTACCTAATCCGAGGCCTTATGGGTGGGGCCTCGGGTGAGTCGAAGAATCAGTACCTTGTCCGAGGCCTTACGCGCGGGGTCTCAGGCAAGGCAGAGAATTGGTACCTTGTCCTAGGCCTTACGGCGCGGGGTCTCAGGCGAGGCGGAGAGTCGATACCTCATTCGAGGCCTTACGGTGCGGGGTCTCAGGTGAGGCGGAGAATCGGTACCTCGTCCGAGGACTTATGGGCAGGGCCTCGGGCGAGTCAGAGAATCGGTACCTCGTCCGAGGCCTTACGGGCGGGGCCTCGGGCAAGTTGGAGAATCGGTACCTCATCCGAGGCCTTACGCGCGGGTCTCGGGCGAGGCAGAGAATCGGTACCTTGTCCGAGGCCTTACGGTGTGGGGTCTCGAGCGAGGCGGAGAATCGGTACCTCGTTCGAGGCCTTACGGTGCGGGGTCTCGGGCGAGGTGGAGAATCGGTACCTCATTCGAGGCCTTACGGTGCGGGGTCTCAGGCGAGGCAGAGAATCGGTACCTCGCCCGAGGCCTTGCAGTTTCATTCTGGGCCGAGCCCGCTTCGAGTGAGCCCAGATACTGTTTGAGGTGGGCCGGGTGGTCCAGCCGGGCCTCGGATAAGATGGGGGTTTGCCGGTGGTCGTCTCTTGGCTTCGATATTTGCAAGGTCTAAGCGATTTTTTTGGTTCTTGCTTAGGGGACCCCTTTTTACGGTACCCAACATGCTCTTTCTTGATGGACCTATAGTAGTCGACGTGGGCCTAGAGTCACGCCTCGTGAATCATGTCGCCGATGTACTTCTTACAGGCTCTATGTGCCGTCTGATCCGCTAGGGTCTCTCGACCTTCTTCGGCCTTGAAGTACCTCTGCATACAAACACGATGTATCCGTTCATTATTTCAATAAAAGACTTAACCAATGGAGGAGATGTATTGAGCTATGTTGTGAGACACTTACCCAAAAGTCCACCAAAACCTGCTCCTGCTTGTTGTCCTGCTCATCATCCGAGCCGAGCTTGTACCTGTCCCACGACTAGGCCAGCTCCCACCTCCCCTCTTTCAAGTCCATAAGGCTGGGGAAGTGTTTCTTGCATAGACATCCTAGGACAGTAGCGGGGGTGCATGGGGGTCAAGAGCACCCAACAGAACTAGCCAGCCCCTGCATAAGTGATTAAAAAAATTATCAGTTTCTCTTTTGATTTTCAACGTATCATATGAAGTACTAGTGATAACATCTATAGTTACTTAACCTCTTCCCACAAGACGATCCAGTGGGCGTCGGTCAGGAAGTGAAACTAGAGGAAGGCTTGTGGGACCTCGTAGGTAGGGAGCCAAGTGAGCAGAACTATCCTCCGTCTACTAAGTCCCCTCGTCCCCCGACAGAGTGTCTATGGTCATGCCCGTGGCCGCCACGTGGTCCTCCGGGGTAGGAGATGGGTCCTCCGGCTGGTCGAGAGCCGGGGGAGGAACAAGAGCACAAACCTCCGCCCTAGTCCTTAAGCGTGGTCTAGGGTCTGTCACTTTGACACCTTTCGTAAAGCTCTTGACGTCTTCTCTGAATGGATGGTCAAGAGGGAGGAATTGACGATGTTTGTCGAATGACGAATACTTGCCACCCTTCTTCAACCATATGAACCTCACAGCTTCCTTGCATATTGGGCATAGGAACTTCCCCTTAACACACCAGGCGCACATTAACCTGTACGCTAGGAAGTCATGCAGGGAGTAGTGGTACCAGACGTGCATTTTGAAGCTAGTCTTCGTAGCTCGGTCGTATGTCCACACCCCTTTGACCCAAGCATCGATCAACTCATCTATAACAGGCTCCATGAAGACACCCATATTACTCCCCGAGTGTCCATGGATTATCAATGATAGGAACACGGTATGCCATTGAAAGGAGACGTCGGGGGGAGATTTAGGGGGATGACGAACACAGGCCAACATGTGTATGGTGCAGCCATCATGCCATATGGATTGAACCCATCTATTGCCAGCATGACTCGTACATTACGAGCCTCCTCTGCTTTGAGAGGATGCCACGAATTGAAGTACTTCCATGCATCAGCATCGGATGGATGTACCATCTTCTTAGGATTGTACCGTGTGCCGTTTTTGTGCCATGTCATCTATTTCGTGGATTCCTCGGTTATGAATAGCCATTGGAGCCTCGGCAGGAACGGAAGGTGTCGTAGGACTCTCATGGGGATCTTAAGCTGCCTCTTCTGGCCATCGCCTGAGTCTACCTCCACGTACCTAGAGGATTTACACTTCGAGCAGTACTTTGCATCTGCGTGTTCTTTCCTAAATAGGACTCACCCCTTTGGACACACATGTATCTTGTCATACGGCATCTTAAGTGCAAGAAGGAGCTTCTCTGACTCATACAAGTTCTTCGGCATAATGTGTGTCTTCGGTAGCATATCGCTCCACACAGCCACCATCTTGTCGAAGCCTTCTCGACTTAGGTTTAACTCGGCCTTCAACCCCATTACGCGACCAATGGCATCCAGCTGAGAAACATTAGTATGATCATGAAGGGGTCTCTGTGCCGAGTCCAACATCAGGTAGAAGGCATCTACGGAAGCCTCCATCTCCTCCTTGTCACGTCCTTCAGCGAACTAAGCTTGGTGCGTGTCATCCAGCATGTCTGCTACCCTAGCATCATCATCAGAAGCCTTGAGCCATGGTCTCACCACCTCCTCCCTGATACGATCGGCTTCACCATGGTGGATCCACCGGTGGTAGCCCGGAGTAAATCCAAACTTCACAATATGTTTACCCATGGTTAACCTATCTTTCCTTCTTCTGTTGTCACAACCGCTGCATGGACAAACCACTAGAGAATGGCCTCTAGCACTCTCGCCAAATGCATGCTGTAAGAATTCTTCGACCTTGACTATAAACAGCAAGTCGTAATCATGCTCGTCTCTCCGGAGTGTGTACATCCACTCACGGTCCTCCATCCTTTAACAGACGTATCAGCACATATGAGTCACCATCAATTGCATCTACGCGGTGTCCCTACTCTCTAATAGGTGAGGATAGGTCCTAATCCCACCCGTGTATCCATAGATGAGGTTAGTTTCCATGCTCCGCTCCTATCCAAGACGGAATTTCGGCAGCACCTCCCCGCTGTTCTCCTGATACACGTCCTGCAAGGGAGAGTGTGTATCTGAAGAACAACAGGGAGGTGATGCCAAAACACTGTCTCAGACCAGAGCGGACCATGGAAACTAACCCATCTACGCATCCGCGGGCTGTCCAAAAAACGTGGACAATCCAAAACAGAAACACTCGCAGATATGCAAAGACCTGCATAACTCCGACCGTATCTCTTTCGGACGGGAGACGCCTAACTAGGATCAGCGACCTAAGACCATGATATGGATAGAGGGGTTATACCTAGGGTGCCGATGAGGTCAGGCTAGCGGGGCTGTGGCGAGTCGGTGCAGTGGCGCCGCGACGCGGTGCAGGCAGACCCGCAACGCTGACGAAGACAATCGGGGTTACCGAGGTCCCTCCGCCGGGGCCTCCTCCTACATAAAAAGGCAATACATTAGTGACAATTGAAAATTTCGGCAGAACCTCCCCTGCATGGGGAGGTTTCAAAAACCTGCAAAAAAGATCGGCACGAAGGCCAACATCCACAAACAACGGCTCGATGGCTGAAAACCACATACAACAACTATTACTACTAACAAGGGCTCGGTGCCCGACATCCATTGCACGATTTGAATAGAAAGGGAAGGGCGAACCTAGTGTGCTCGTCGACGGTGGGCAGAGTCGGGAGCGAGGCGCCGAGGCCACAGCACCGCCGCTAACGAGGCGTGGACAGCGGTCGGGGCTCCTCCTCCCTTCTTCCTCCTCCCTTCTCCTCTCCACCTCCCTTCTCCTTCTTCCTCCTCCCTTCTCCTCTTCTCCCTCCCTTCTTCCTTCTTCCTTCTTCCTCCTCCCTTCTCCCTTCTTCCTCCTCTTCTCTTCCTCCTCTTCTCCCCTCCCTTGCTTCCTCCAACCTCCCCTGCTCCTACGGGCGGCACGGCTAGGGAAGGGACGGCCGGGACACGGCCGCCGCTGCCGGAAATGGCCGGTCGACACCAGCCAGCCACCTCTGGGTGGCTGAGGTGAGGGGGGCCGGGCCGCGGGGAGCTGCCGGGGCGGGGCGCGGCCGGCGGCTGGGGGCGGGGAGCGGCCGGCGACGGGGGTGGGCGCGGCGAGCGTGGCCGGCGGCGGGCGCGAGGGCGGGGCTCGCCGACGGCGGCGATTCGCCGGCAAGGGCGCGGCAGCGGCGGGGGTGGGCGCGGCGGCAGCTGGGGTGGGCGCGGGGGAGCAGGCGGGTGGCTGGGGGCGTGACTTAGGGTTGGGCCGCGCAGGGGTTGGGCTGGTGGGCTTTTAGTGCCCAGTTTTTTTTATTTCAACTTTGTCGAGTGCCCCCCATGGCACTCGGCAAAATATTTTTTTTGATTTTGGGCCCAAATTTTTTTTCTGGGGCCTTGTGACAGTATTTCAAACTCTATTTTAAAATCTGGGGCAATTTGGACTTTTTTGATATATTTCATTAGTTTATTTCGTTTCGTCGAATTTTTCGGGATATTTCAAATTTGAACTGCAGGTACATGGAATAATGGACTTTGGTCATCCAAAAATTGATACTCATGATATTTATGGTATGTTTAGGTCATATCCAGGAACTCACATGAAATCTCGAGCATCTCGTTGACGTAACATGTCGAGGTACTTGCCAGGGATGAAAACGGATCGGATACGGACGGATATCACCGATATTACATTTGTTTTCATATTTCTGTCCGGATTCGGATTCGAATACGGATAGTGTCAACTATGTCGGATAGGATACGATTGGATATCGACATCATAAATATGCGATTTGAGTATTCGGATATGGATACGGTATCGGATATTGGATATTCAGACTCGGATACGAACGGATCTCAACTCCTTTAAACAGATTCGGTTTCGAATACGGTCGAAAAATATCCGCACCGTTTTCATCCCTACTCAGCTCCCAAGCTACTAGTGGCTGAGGATGAAAAGAAAGGTGTCGTAAGGGTAGGGCCAGCCGGAGCCGGGGGCGCGCGGGTGTGTGAATGTTACAAGAGCATGCAGCAGCACGGGCATTGCCTAGCTACTACTGTTCCGCCACGTGAAATGCTCAGCCTAATGGTCGCCACGCCGCCAGGGGTTGCAGTTGCAGTAGTACACCAGCAGTAACTAGTTAGCCCCGGCAACTGCAAGGTTATTATTAAGACCTGGTTTATATCAAGGTTAGGAATCGGTATTTGGCACTGTAACATTTTCGTTTGTATTTGATAATTATTATTCAATCATGGCTTAACTAGACTCAAAAGATTTGTCTCGTAATTTATAATCAAACTATGTAATTAGTTATTTTTTTATATAAATTTAATACTCCATGCATGTGTCCAAAGATTTAATATGATGGAAAGAGAGTGAAATAACTTACAATCTAAACAAGCCCTAAAATGTACGCACGTCGATACGTGCGTGGATGTGTACGTACGTACAGCTAGCCCCAGTATACGACGACAGCGCCGCACCTCCAGCTGCATTGCAGTTGCAGGTCCAAGAGGAGAGGGCCCCACCGTTACCGTAGGGCAAACTCGTGGATATAGGGGCTGTTTGCTAAAATTCCTATCACAGCGAATGTTTATACACGTGTATGAAGTATTAAATATAGATTAATTACGAAATTAATTGCACAACTTGCGACTAATTTGCGAGACAAATCTTTTAAATCTAATTAGTCTATGATTTGACAACTTAATGCTATAGTAAATACGTGCTAATAATAGATTAATTAGACTTAAAAATTATCTCGCAAATTAGCTTTCATCTATGTAGTTGGTTTTATAATTAATATATATTTAATACTTCTTATTACACTGGACAACCAAACACCCCAGCGGTCGGTGACGCCCGCCGCGTCTTTCTGCACCGGCGCGCGCGTCTTTCCACGTAAAATAACGGTAAGCTAGCTTGCGTTCAAAGCCCAGTCGTTTTTGGGTCCTCGCGCTCGCTCGAGTCCTGGGAGTCCTGACCAGGCGGGCGCCCGGCCGGCATTTATGCCTGCATGCATCATGCATGGGCCGGTCGACGACCGGAGCGCAATGAAGACGACACGCCACCAGGGACGGTTGCATGCGCATCGGGAACGCCGCGTTCCAGAACGCCTGCACCGGAGCCTAACATGGCTTGTTTAGATCCAGGGCAGGAATCAGTATTGGGTACTATAGTACTTTTGTTTGTATTTGATAATTATTGTTTAATTATGGTCTAACTAGGTTTAAAAGATTCATCTCGTAATTTACAATTAAATTGTGTAATTAGTTATTTTTTATCTACATTTAATACTTCATACATGTGTTTAAAGATTTGATGTGTTAGAAAGAGAGTGAAAAAACTTGGAATCAAGGCCATAGTAGCCTGGATCGATGACGCCTATGCTTGCACAGACGGGCAGGGATAGGTTCCCAGCTCTTCTGCAGGCACTCTATCTAATTTTTAAATCAAACTAAATCATTTTAAGTAAAATTATCATAAATTTAACCAATTTTATATAATATACAGTACTAAATTCATCTTCAAATAAATACATATATTTAAAATTTACACTAAAATAAGTACACTTCTTACTTCTAGGTATGCAGGGCCGAAGTCATGTTAGGCTAAGATGTTGCATTGCATAGGCGCCAGGGTCTAGAATGTTTTTTTTTTATCTCTTGTTGACAGCTGATCTCTATCCTTTATGCACCACTTGACCCAACGGTATGCACCAGGCGCCAGCTTCGTCCTCAGCGTTGCGTAGCCAAATATTAAAATGCAAACTAGTTTGCTCAAAAATGTGCTCAGCTCGTGATGGCTGGATTCAATGTTTTCTCCGTTTGGATCAATTCATTCTAATAATTATAATTAATTTGGGTATAAATTAATTAAGCTAATATAGTTGTATATTTTTGGTAGTTCAGCGGACGGTTGTCCCTCCAACAAGAAAAGGTAGAAATATGGAAACTTCTCTGCCATTTAGATCGGAGAATTATGGAATATATTTGTATACTATTGTTAGCAATAAAAGACATATACTTATATGTTGCATTTCTACTATATGAAGCAAGTTAAAGAGCGTGCTATATGTTGCAGAGTAGAAACATAGCATGCTGATCCATAAAATCAATTCCTATCTCCCGTCCTATGAATTTAAGATAGTCTTATATGTGAATTTGAGAAACTTATGAAATGTCAAATTCCAAGCCAAATAACCTAATCCATTAAATAGATTTTAATTCCTCGAAAATAAAAGGTCCAAACGGCCCCTTAGAGTTTTTCTACATTTGACTCTTCCTCGTTCATATTTGGACATTTTAGCTAATATTTCTACATTTACTTTGAGTTTTTCTATTTCACAAATAACGGACACGCACATCCTCCACACGAACACATCCACCCACACTTCATAGGTTATTCACTTTGTATCACATGCATAGCTTCTAGTCATCTTTTAATAGTATAGGTGTTTTGCAAAAAAAAATAAGATTATAATATTATTACCTCTGGTTATAATTATTATGTAACGTGAACAATTAATTTGATTGTAGTTGGTTACTTTTTACTATGTATGTGCTCGAGAGAAAAAATACTTTTCCTACGTATAAAATTTCCTCAAATTATGATTTAAGCGAGCATTTTTTAATACATGTATATATATATATATAACTACTCTATAGCAGGCTACAAAATAACTTATTCTATAGCCACTTTGAATTACGATAATTACTATGTTAATTTACGAGATTATAGTAACTCCTTACTAAGTGGTTTACTATAATGTTATGGTAAATATCTCCATGTGTTATAGTAACCCAACTATCATAAATATGTATTGACATTATTGTAAATTAGTATATAAAATTATCGTAAATGGAGGTGGCTACAGAATAACTTATTTTGTAGCTGACTACTGAATATACTCTCCATATATATATATATATATATATCTATATATAGGACTGCGCTAGTTAGTACCCAGGGTACTGATTATTATTCAGTACCCGAGGCCATCCCCACGCCCGCAGATGACGCACGATCGCCCGCGGCCCGCCTAAGCGATGCTCGTTGATTTTTTTTTTCATGGCTGTTGCCTACTTACGCCTGTGTTTCTGGCCTTTTTTTTTTTTGTCCTTTGTGTGTTTCTGACCTGTTTTTTTTTTTGGTCGGACGTTTTTTTTTGGGTCCGTTGTGCGTTTCTAGCTGATTTTTTTTTGTTCTTTTCGTGTACATGGACAGAATTCGGTTATGGGGTCATTTTTTTTCTGCTAGGCCTCCATGGATGCATATATTTGGCCGTTAATTTCTTTCTACACTGGGTTCCTTCTTTCTACACTAGGTTCCTTGTGATGAATTACTTCTCAACAATGATAATTCATTATCTAAACTATAAATATTATTTTAATTTTACTAAGAATTGTGAATCGGTCCCAGGAGACAATGTTCTCGTAATATTTTACAATAGTACATGATGCTAATCACAAATAGTACCATTTCGTTCGTTATCATAGTTACAAAGATGATGCACAGACATCCATTTGTTTTTGTAGAACGGCAATGATGACGCACAGACATCCAAGTCTTTCATTCTGATGAACTGAAATCTGCATCATTGAGAGCTTTGGATGTCATTTGTAGAATGCAGCAATGCAACACAGCTTTTCTGGATGATGGCCTGTTATCATGTATATTTTCCTATCTGATTATATTAAATGTCCCCATTCAGCAAACACTTGGGATGCTGCTAACATTGACCTTCATTTGCATAGCACCCAGACCCGACTTGTTAACACATCAATTAAGTACACAAGCACTATGACAGTCGCTTCTTAAAACACCTGCAATAAGATACATGTATAAAATTCATGAAGTAATTGATTGCCTATCTCAGAGACAAATTCAATAGTCAATAAAAGCTAAGAAAATATTAGCTTGTATTTCTTTAATTTTTTTTTCCATTGCTAATTTGATCTGCTTGTGCTGAAAAAGCTAGGGAGCCATAGAAACCTCAAATATTTGCGGCCAAACTAGCCTAGTCACAGATATTGTTATGTGTGGCCAGATAAGACTTCCATTATATTTAATCTAGCATAGAATTAGATTAATTATTGATAATGAATATGTACATGCAAAAACCTCTCTATCTTACATAATGAAGTGAGTGGACCATAAAAGCCTCAATATTACCTTATCCTTACAGTTTGGTTAGGAGTCATGAGATAATTCATAACAGAATGGCTGGTTACAAAAAGAAAATGGAAAAAATGACACTGATTCCAACAATAATGGTCCACGCAGTGCTTGAATGAATGAAATGTCTTGTTGAGTCCATGAGATAATTCTGCAATGGATATAGTGAGTACTGGTAAGAAAAAAAAACACGTATCATACATTTTAATGTATATTTACAGTATGTGTGAAAAATATCGCTATCTTCCAGATGAAAGGAGTGAGGGGAGGGAAAGCAAGAACAACCATAACTATAATGCAGAGGGCAGCCAAGCTTGTTGATTCTCACCTGGCTGCAATGACAGTATCTTGGAGTTGCAGGTAGATGACTACAGCTCAAACCAAAGCATGCTTTCCATGCCAAATATTCAGCAGGGTGATAAAAAAATTCCAATGTTCAGTATAAGGAGTCCTAATATACGGACAAAATAAGGTATATGATTCAATTTTTATTGGTGCTAGGTGCAGAAAGTTTCAGGCCCATGCACTAAAACATCTCTCCTGATTTCTCCAATGAAGCAAATTATCACTCTGTATTTAACATTTTAATTTATTCTAAGATTCCATAAGCCATGTCAATCTAGCCGATGCCATTCCATATACGAAATCATATTGACCATGTATGAAGGGATCTAACATTAACAGTACTAACTTTTTCTGCCTGTTGACTTTGTTTCATTACTAATTAATGCAGCTACTTTAGTTGCAAATTATTGCATTGTACTTCAAGGTAAATAAGACAAATAGTGCAAATTCAATTCAAAAGGAAAATTGTTACCTAGGTAGAAATGAAATGACTCATTTTTCATGAGGAAGAGCCATAATCTGCTATGAAAAGTGGAGCTGTTCTCAGAGGTAGAATACAGGTGCGGTCTTTACTTTTTTTGAGTGCACTGTATGATTTTGTTTCAGTACTAATGCAGCTAGTTTAGTTGTTCAATTCAAAAGGGAAATTGTTACCTAGGTAGAAATCAAAATATAGAGCCATAATATTGAACGAAGTGAACAGGAAAGGAGTAAAAATTTTCTATTTCATGAAGAGGAAATACTTGGAGATGTTTACTTAACTAAGAAAGATTAGTGAACTGGATCATCAAATAAGAAGCAAATCACTGTTGTGAGTATCTACAGCTCTTTATTCTGAACGCACAGAAAAATAGAGATCAGGATATTAGGACTGAGTGTTCCTACTGAAACATATTTCATATTTGTACTAAAGCATTCTCAAGTGGGCAATAGGTAGAAGATAAAAACAACAATATGAGTAGCAGTTTATTAGATTAAACAAGCAAAAAAAGATTAGTGAAACAGGACAGGAGATCAGGTCTCACAAATGTTGACTGAAAGTAAAAAAAAAGGGGTAATAATAAGCACAGCTAAACTGAAAAGAAAAATGCAGAAGAAAGGTCCGGCTCCTTGTCAATCCTCACTATACAACCTGTAGTAATCTGTGAACTATAAATATAAATAAGGTATCTCTAAGTAAGCTAAACAATCTACAGGCTCATTTCATGCAACAAGGAAAAAGACAGAGAACAGAAGAACTGAGGGAAGCAGAGCAATTTGCAGATGGTACAAAAAAACTAAACATCAACATCATCCAAATTAAGGGAATATTTTAGGACCAAACTAACATGATCCAACAATGAGAGCACCTGAAATCACACCTTTTTTCATGAATCGATAGCAAATAACAAGTTCTCCACAACAAGCAGTCAAGATCCGGCTCAACGTCCAAAATTGTCCGCAACCAAAGAATAGAGCTCGCGCAGGACCACATCAGCAATAGGACAGGAGAAGGCATAGCAGATAATGCTCATGGCCACCTCACAACAATTGAAACGAGGAAAAATATTTTTGGAGGAAAATTATTTTTGGAACAAAGAAATTGATAATAGATGCAGAAAACAATTAGTGCTCGGGAAAACGAACGATTATAGTTAAGGACAAATTATTCATAATGATTTGGGGAAGGGACATAGGAAATATGAACAGTGATTTCAACAATGAGATGTGATGGTTAAAATTCATCATGACTACAAATATTGGTGCTGCAAATAGGTTTATATGGTTGCAACAGTACAAAGAGCTTTGGTGCGGACAAATGATTCTTAGAGCACAAAACTTAATTTTTACTCTTGTCACTCATCAGAATGCAGAAAACTAAGAAAAAAAATTAGAAAAATCTACTAGATATATTTGAGTACCTACACTCCAAACAGGGTAGCATAACATGCAAATAAGTGGCAGAGACGACATTGCCAAGTTTTCTTTAACATATTTATGTTCACAAACATTGACCATAGACTCAGTCACTTGAATTTCGTCTAACTAGATTCTCCTTAACTGAAACCTAAACTTAATAGTGCAACAAAAGAAGCATAAACATAGACAAAACTAGCACGCCATCTGAACTGATCCCTCTGGTCGACAATAGACTGAACTGAAGCCAGTTCGACAATAGACTGAACTGACCCCCCTGGAAATTCATAGACTAAACTGATCTTAAACTAGCAACTGAATCGAACATGAATATGAGTAGCAGTATACTGAACTGAATAGCACTACACTAACAAAAGCAACAGAAGCATTAACTATTTGATGTCCGAGAATAGTGCAACAAGAGCAGCAGACAAGCGCACTGATCTGATACATTTCCAACAATAGTGAGCTTAAGTTGTTATGAAATGCAACTGTGTTTTGATATATGAAATATTAATTCGTTGTTCAATATATTAGTTACTTAAGTTGTAAAGTGGGTTTTAATGAGTACTGTAGGTGCATGTTTTGATGGGGAGTTGATGGAGGAGGCTGCTTTGATGGCAAGCGCCTGTGATCTGCACTGATAAAAATATGATAAATAACACTGATGAAACTATTAGCTCTAACCAGTAAGCATAATTAATAAATATTCAGAATAAATCAGATTTTGAACACAGGATGGAGATCTCTGGGATCTGACATAGATCATAGGCAAGTAGAATTTATAGATGTGTACACAAGAAGGAAATTGATTTGATACTGCAATCTCTAACGAAACTGAAATATGAATCAACAGCATGTCCAAACGAGCAAAGCAAATAAAACAAAAGGGAAGACAACCTGGGGACTGGATGCCATTGTGGTGGTGGGAGAAGCCAGTGATACAGCCAGACGATGGGAATCAGCTGCTCCGCAGGCCTACTGCGCCTGATCCGTCGCTATCGTGGGGACAAAGGCTGAAGTCGTCAAACATCGGGAAGCAGGACGGGGCGGAGGAGCGCTGCGGAGGGGCCCTGCGGATAAAGCGCCGCCGCCGCCTCCAGTGGAGGAGATGGATGGAGGGAGGAGGACAAGGAGGAGGATCGAGGTCGGAGTGGGTGGAGCTGTATGGTACCGCCAGTTGCGGAGGGGCCGGAGGGCGCCCTCACCGAAGCCACATCTGCTGAGCAGAGAAGGAACTGGCGCTGCCCACGATTGGAAAAAAAAAAGGAACACTCCACGACCGAAAAATAAAAGGGTGAAATGAAAAAAAGCGGAGGAAAAAACCAATGGGGGAGGGGACGTGGGGCGCCGGGATCACGGCAAAAGGAAGGCGGGGGAGGTCACGCTTGGGTTGGGTGGCTTGGGTACTGAATATTATTCAGGTAAACACATGAACTTCCATGATAAAAGTTGAGGCAGATGTTTTCTATATTAGTAGATATTAAAGACAAGCTGCTTAAAGTGATTTCTTCGAATCTATGACAAAGTACATTCTAAAGCATAAAACATGAGACCAATCAAACCAATTAATAGCAAGTGTCCCTAAACGTAGTTTAAAAATGACATAAAAAAGACTACTGAGATTCGTAAGACATCACATGCAGCGCATATAACCAAATCATTTGAGGTTTGGAAGTAATAAAATACCCGAGATAAAAAAAAGGTAGCTAGTTAACATAAACAAAATAATAAGCAAGAAAAAAAATCAATGATGTCAATTACCTCTGGCTGAGGAACAGATTGTCCCACCTGTGGCAAGAAACCACCATTTTAGAGTTCCATATTTAATAGTTTTTATATTCAGAAAGATGAGTCCGTTAAAGGAAGAATACCTCTATGTCTACCCCGGTCAGCAAATACTCATGTGTTGTTGGAGAATTTATCCGTGCAGCCTTCCTCCTAATTGACGTACGGCTATCCCCCTGAGCACCTCTCTTCCTTGGATCCGGTGTAGAAGTTTCTACCCAATGCAGATGACAACCTCTTGTCTTGACGTAGTGGAACCTCGAACCTAAAAAGAGAATCAACAGATTAACAAAAACCAAAAGGGCAAGGCAGGTCCAACACATGAAAAAGGCACAAAAAGTTTTAACATTTACCGACCTCTGTTGTGTGCTCTCTCAAATACAACCCTTTTTGTTGTGTGCTCTCTCAAATACAACCCTTTTTGGGTTATCAGGGATCTTATCGACCAACTCCATCCAATAACTGAACACATTTAGTCAAAATCATTTTAGAATACCACATTTCTGTCATGTACATCGTATATTTACGAATGCACTCAAAACAAGAATGCAGTTGCAACTGGCTCATTATGTATTCTGCAAATGAGAGTCCAAAAGGAAATCAATATAACAGGGTGAGATTGTGAAAGAAAGAACCTTTTGGATGAGTGTCCGGGGCCTTGTCCGGCATGCACATCATCTGTGGCAATGGTGGCAGTGACCGATGATCTACAGACGCATAAATTTAATAGCTTAGTAAAATTATAATTATGCCATAACTACTAACATAAGTCAAGGATCTCAGGAAAGAGCCACTGGCGCTAGGCAAACTATAGCATGACAGCATGAATGTTAAATGCCACCATGTACCAAATATGAAATACCTATATACAAATTGATGTATATAGATATTTGAAACTAACGGGATCAGTCAGTCACACACTAAGTGGATAAGAAATCACTCCCTCTACCCACATATGTTAATTAACAACTAGATGCACAAAACTGGTGTTTATGAAATAAGCTCTAAGCATCAGAATTGGAGGTGAAAAAATTCCATCTGTGAATAAATTCAAAATAAGTAATATGTTGGCATATCCATATATAATCTCTGATGTTTTTTTATGAATCTCTATAAAAAAGAGATGTTGAATCATCTGTACTATAGATAAGTAGACTAATTTATTTAATAATTATCACACAATGGCACTGCATATGAATTAAACAAACAAATAAAAATGATTAGATCTGTTAATGCACCATTATAACTCCCAGCTACGTATAGATGTAAATATGTAATGAAAAAAAATATAAAAAGATCAATATCTGACATTGATAAGAATTAAAGAGTCTTGTGATTACTTTCTCAATCCTATTCTGTAGCCTAGTGACTTTGGAAAATCAGCAGATAATGCGAAAGCTAGAAGCTCTATGTTTGTCCCACTTCAATTCTGAACGTGCAGGCGGCACTACAGTAAGAACAGACAGTCTGTCGAGCCCTTCCGCAAAGCCACCATGACCGCCTTCACCTATGACTGAACAAGAACAAAATTATGAGAAATTACCATTGGGTAAGGCCAATAGGATTGCCACAAATGACTAATCGAGACCATATTTAAAAGATGAGGGGAAGAGATAATTTCCGAAGACTTGATGTCTACCCAGTCTAGATGGAGTCTAGATGGAGAGGGGTGCCTCAGCATATGGATCTGGATCATGGGAGAGTTGCAGGACGCGGCGATGTCAGATGAAGATGCGGGGGGGACAGAATGGAATACCTGTGCGCCACCAGCACTGCAGGAGCCATGGCTGTGATAGCTGTGGTTGGATCTCATCGGGCTCCACGCTCCCCAGCAGGCCACATGAATGTCGGCTGCTTGGCCTCACCGGCATTGGACCAGATCGCCAAGGTCAGTCCCGGCACCTGCGCCTCGCGGACCCAGCCCCAACCTTGCAAGTCTGCTTTGTCAACACCCTGCGACCTGCCTCCGGAGGGGTGAGGGGTGGCGCCGATGGGTGCAGGGTGGTGCCGGTAGGGTTGCGGACGGAGCGAGCTGTTTTTTTTTTTTGGTGAAACGCCGAGCTGATTGGTATTGAACCGCAGAGAACGTGGGCAGTGGGTTGGGGAGCGGTTCCAAAATCTGATTGCGAGCCGGGCCGGGTCATCGAAAGGCCGGGCCGGGTGGCTGAGCCGGAAGGCCGCCCCAAACCCCTTGACGTAGGTGCCTGAGTCTGCGGAGGACGGTGAGCCAGGTGCGCGGTTGGAGGCTCGGGTACTAATTAATATTCAGTACCCAGGATATAACATAGAATATCTATATATATATATATATATATATATATATATATATATATATATATATATATGTGTGTCATAGTAACGTATTTAAAACTATCATATCTTGCGAACTGATTTTAGCTCAGTAGCACTAGTACAGAAACAAGCTGTATTCCTAGTTGGGAAAGTCCTTCAGTCCCAGTTTCTCAACCGGTAGCATGAATCCGAGACTAAAGGGCCCCTATTTTAGTCTCGGTTTCTCGCTCGGGACTAAAGGTAATACCAATCGGGACAAAAGAGGCCTCCCGGCCTGGTCACGTGGGCCGGCCCTTTAGTCCCGGTTGGTATTACCAACCGGGACTAAAGGTTTTCTTTTTTTTCTTTTTTTGTTTCTATTTTCAATTGATGATTCGTTTTGGTTTTCGAATAGGTTTTTGAATACGCATTCTACGCTACTAATAATATACGTATTCTACACGCTTATAATGTTCGAACATTTTGTACAAACTAAAGTATGAAACTAACGTATATATTATATGTATATACATATATTGTATGTTATTTTATGTACATATAATATGTATATATATATATATATTACAAATAAAGCTTGCATTGTATATTCTATCATATCCTTGGGATAACAAATTCACTCCATCTGGTTTGGCTTCCATGTTTCGTTCATGTCATTGTAGAACTCGACGACGGGGTTTAAGACCTAGTCATTAAGAAATCCTGCTATGGTCTCTTGAATTGCTTTCAGTTGGTCACGTCGTATGACTTTTTTCTTCAACCATAGAGTCTTCAATAAAAGTTAAAGGAAAAGTATTAATATATATATATATATATGTGTGTGTGTGTTGGTCACGTGATTACTTATATATATGAGCAATAAAAGAAATTGTGAATATATGAATATATTTATATAACGTACTTTGAGGATCTCTTCAGGAGTTCTTTTTGTGTACGCCATGATGAACTCGCAAACATAGTATCCGCAGTAGTTGGTCCCCTGTTCTTGCCTCAGAACCCACTTTTACGAGAAAAAAGATCTGGTGAATTGAAAGCATGTATGGTGTTAATTGAATTATATATATATATATATATATATATATATATATATATATATATATATATATAAATGTAGCTAGTACTTATTTTGTGTGCGATTATATCCAGTGGCGCTTTGCAATGTTTCATATGGTGTTCCTCAATGAAACTTTTCCAAACACTGCGTCCAATAAAATAAAAAATTAATTTGACCTTTAATAATTGTTGTAGTTAAGAGATCGGGGTATATATAGTTGCTAGAGAGACCAAATTACCCTGGGATAATATCTATCATGTCTTGGTACTCTGTTTGCTCTTTTCTTAACAAGTCTAAGATGCTCAACTGACTATTGGCCATATCGATGGCCATCAATATCCAGTGATTGTTGCATATGTTTTTATACACAAATATGATCGACATTAACTAGAGTCAACATATATATATATATATGGGAGATAGCTTAGCTAGTATGCAAATAATTGAACAAATATCCATATGATCGACATTAATTAGTTAACACTCACTTGAAGTTGTAGGGGAAGAGTATGTCCTTATTTTGTTGGTTCACTAAGAACCTCATGAGATTTTTCTCGAATTCAGCTTTTCATTGAGGCGGGGGATTAGGGTGTTTGAATACGATATTTGGATCAACGAAACCAACATCATTATCCTTTCTCTTTCTGAGTTCTGTCATCTCATATCTACATATATAAAAATATAGTGTGAGGATATATAATTTATATATATACATGTAGCTTTATATATATACACTTTAATAGTAGAAAATAATCACACTTACAGACAATAGCAGCTAATGAGACTTTTGTCGAGAGAGTCTAGGTGGCATAGTTGGTGTAATTCTAAAAACTCGACATATATAACGTCATCGCCATGGAAGTGCGTGCATGCATTATATCCCTTGTTTGATTGTCCTGAAAGATTACTTACAGCAGGCCAATCATTGATGGTTACGAACAACAATGCTCGCAGATCAAAGTGCTCCTGTTTGTGCTCATCCCACACACGTATACCTGGTTTGTTCCACAAAAGTAGAAGTTCTTCAACTAGTGGCCTCAGGTACACATCGATGTCGTTGCCATATTGTCTTGGGCCTTGGATGAGCACTAGCATCATAATAAACTTACGCTTCATGCATAACCAGGGAGAAAGGTTGTAGATACATAGAGTAACAGGCCAAGTGCTATGACTACTGCTCTGCTCCCCGAAAAGATTCATACCATCCGTACTTAAAGCAAACCTTAAATTTCTTACGTCATTTGCAAACTTTGGAAATTCTCTATCGATTGCTCTCCACTGGGATCCATCAGCAGGGTGTCTCAACATATTGTCTACCTTACGGTCTTCTTTGTGCCATCGCAATAACTTTGCATGGTCTTTGTTTCTGAACAGATGCTTCAAGCGTGGTATTATAGGAGCATACCACATAATCTTAACAGGGATTTTCTTCGTGGGACGTTCGCCCTCAACATCACTAGGGTCATCTCGCCTGATCCTATACCGCGATGCATGACATACCGGGCATGCATCTAACTTCTCGTACTCCTCGCCACAGTAGAGGATGCAGTCATTAGGACATGCATGTATCTTCTAGATTTCTAATCCCAAAGGGCAGACTACCTGTTTTGCTTCGTACGTAGTGGCAGGCAATTCATTATCATTCGAAAGCATCTTCTTTTGGATTTTCAGTAACTCCCCAAATCCCTTGTCAGATACACTATTCTTTGCCTTCCATTGTAGCAATTCCAGTGTGGTACCCAACTTTTTTTGCCCCGCATCACAAGTTGGGTATAGCAATTTCTTGTGATCCTCTAGCATGCGCTCGAACTTGATCTTCTCTTTTTCACTTTCGCATTCTCTTTGTGCATCACGAATTGCCTGACCAAGATCATTAGCGGGCTCATCTTCTACCCCTACCTCTTCTTCAGCTTTCTCCATTGCAGTATCAATGAAGGCACCATATTCAGCAATAATGTCATCATCATCCTATTGTTCTTCTTCACCTTCTTCCATTACAACCCTGATTTCTCCGTGCTTCTTCCAACAAATATAGTTTGGCATGAAACTCGACTTCAACAAGCGTGAATGAAGACTCCTTGAGCTAGCATATTCCTTCAAATTCTTACATATGGCACATGGGCAGCACATGAAACCATCGCGTTTGTTTGCCTCGGCCACACGTAAGAAAGAATGCACGCCCTCAATGAACTCTTGGGAGTGGCGATCAGCATTGTACATCCAATGCCGGCTCATCTGTATTATATAACATACATACCATATTAAAACCTAGAACATAATTAGTTAATTATACAACATGCATGCCACCACACAAGGTATTAATTTATGAAAGTCTCGCTACAATGTAGACAATTCCAACTACCACTAAAAAAACTAAAGCTAAAATGCACTTCAGCAGCATAAGGATTTCATGACCAATCCCAACTAAAACAGAAAGATCATGCGTTTGTTCAACATCTATGGGCTTCTTCCGCAGGACCACTGCCTCATCAGCCGCCGTAGCCGCTCGTGCAAGAGAGTTTTGCATGTGTTCAACATACTCTTCCTCCCAGTACTAGCCTGAACATCCAGTGCCATCCCACTGAAATTAAAACAAAAAATTAGAACTTCAATCACAATCATTATAAAAATAAGTATAAATTAACCATAATCATCAAATGCGATAAAATAACTCACATTGCGATCCGGACACTTGTAGAAGATACGACCCTTGTTGGGACACTCCTTCCTCACCCGGTACTCCATCACAATCTTCTCCTCACACTTACCGCATGCAATAAGAGGGAGGTCCAGCCTCAGTCGCTTTGAAACCCGATGAGATGCCGAGGACCCAAAAGCAGTTGCCATCTACTCTCTATACTCATTTTTAATATAATATAAATTTCTCATTTTATAAACAAATAAAATTAAAAAACTCTAAAATTCTCTATATCTCTAAACCATAAAGTGTGCTATGCATGTTAGAAATGAAAGCTGAATACTAGTTTTGAATAACTACTTTAACCTTCCTTTATCCAAATATGCAAACTTTAAAGTGATTTTGAGCTTAAATGGCTTACAAATAAAAAAAAATCCACCATAAAAAACCACATATATCTAGTCCATAAAATGAGATATGCTACTGATGAAACATGAGAGTATAAAGTTGGTAACCTTTAGAACCGAAGAATCGATGAAGGAATCGAAGAAATCTTGTTATTACCGACGATGAGGAAGAAGAGAGGCCGACGATGAAGCAAGAACACTAAGCTCGAAGTGACTCAGGCTCGGGGAGGAAGAAGGGGTATATAGGAGGGGACCTTTAGTCCCGGTTGGAGACAGCAACCGGGACCAAAGGTCCCTTTCTAGTCCCGGACGGAGCCTCCAGTAGAGAGTAGACTTTTACTCCCGGTTGGAGGGACCAAGCGGGAGTAAAAGTTAACCTTAAGTCCCGGTTGATAGCTCCAACCGGGACTAAAGGTCCCCTGCAGCAAAAGCCTGCCGCAGTAGCCGTTGAGCAGGGACCTTTAGTCTTGGTTGGAGCTACCAACCTGGACTAAAGGTTTCTCTAGTCCCGGGCGCAAAAAATACTGAGACTAAAGCCAAATTTCGAAGTAGATCAAAAGCCGTTTCTCTACTAGTGTAGTTTAAGATTCCTTGTGGTAGAACAGTCCACCTAGGGGTGTCGACTACAAGGCGCTTGTGATGAATTTGTCAATCTTGAGATCTGTCAGCTCAGTTTTTTCAAAAAAAATATTCATAGAGGTAGAGTTTAGGGCCTGTTTGGATCACTAGACTAAAGTTTAGTACGTCAGTGGATAATAGGCTAAATGTGGACTAATTAAAAAGATTCTTTTTCTAATGAGTCATACTCCGCAATTAGCCTCTATTATTTTTTTGTTAGACCATAATTAGTTAATGTTTAGGCCTTCTGTTTGGCATCAAAATGACTAAACTTTAGTTTAGTTCATCCAAACACGCCCTTATGTGTGTGCTATTATAGGGGTAAGTGTTCGTGTGTTGTAGGCGTCCACGTTTGTACTACTACGTATTGCAAAAAAGAATACCATATCTTATACTTTGTATATGGAGGCAGGGTAAGATATATGCTAAGTCAGCACTAGGGTCAAGTTTACTCTAGCTTTGCCCCTGTAGGTATAGATTTTGTCCACCTTTATGTAGAATTTTTTTTACTTTCTGTACTTGTAAAGTGCAACCATTACATGCTGAAATTACTTTTAACAGGTTAAATATGTAATTTCTTTGTAATATTGATCTATGTTCTCGGAATCTTCGAAGTGCACTTATCTTGCGACGGAGGAAGTAACAACATTCATGGCACCAAATAAATATATTAGGAAAATGTATTTCATGATTTATCTAGTGAAGTAGTGATACTAATTTGGTGTCATAAACATTGATGCTCTTTTTTATAAAGTTGATCGAACTTAAAATAGTTTGATATAGAACAATTCTAAAAGTTGATTTAATTTGAGACTGAGGGAGTACTAGGTTTTGATACCAAATACTAGGGGAACTAAAAATAGATCAATTATAGGCTAATAATGGACTAGTGGTTGGTTAAAACTCACTAGCTCTTATTGTCTTATAATTAGCTTATGTTTAGGGTGTGTTTGGCAGGGCTATAGATTCTCTAAGAAACATTTCAGATCTTGATTTTCGATAGAAACGTTTCTCTACTGAAACAACGGGAATCGGTGAAACCATTTGGCCACCAATCTAGATTTTCGCTGAAATAAACTAGAATCACCGAGAAACACCTATTTAGGTGATTCTCAATCCTAGTACAAAAATGAGAAACATTTCTCTATTGAATCACTTCGGTAGATACCTGTTTGGCGCAAATTCTGGTGATCCTTACCAGAAACGGAACCAATTCTCGTAACCAAATGCACCCTTAACATATTATCACAAGAATGAACTAGTTTTTAGTCCTGAGATCCAAACATCCCCTAAAGATATTAAGCTGCATATGGCAGCAACAAGCGATAGCTACCTATATATCGACTCTGGAACAATTGGAGTACCTAGGCCCCTCCGAGGACTCCTCCCAAGCTCCGAGCAGCTCTCCAAAACAAGCTCTTGCTACTCGTGTGTACTACTGGTGTACACCTATACGTCGATCAGACGGCACCAACAGAGGCAGGGGGAGCTCTCTTTTCCGTGCTCAGCTTTAAGCTGCTGCAGCAAAAGCTTTTGTGAGGTGTGTGTCAGTGTGTGCATGGGCAACAGTACAATACTGCATGCAGGCTAGGCTGGAGCCTGGAGTTGTAGGTTTGACTGCCTGGTGCCCTTTGAAAGGAAGCAGTTGGTCAGGGCTCGAGCTCGCTCTCGCGCGCTCTACAGGCTTTTGCTTTGTTGATCCGTAGATTGATGCAGGGCTCATCCAACTTGAATTGCAGAGAGAGGCTGGGCTGGAGCTGCACCGGCCAGAGCCTGGGTGCAGTTTGACCGTCCAATGGATTGCTGGGGTTGCAACAACTTAGGGGGTGTTTGGTTTCTACAGGAAAATTTTAGTTCCTGTCCCATCGGATGTTTAGACACATGCATGAAGTATTAAATATAGACGAAAAAATAACTAATTGCACAGATTGTGGCTAATTTGCGAGACGAATTTTTTAAGCCTAATTAGTCCATGATTTGACAATGTGGTGCTACAGTAAATATATGCTAATGGCGAATTAATTAGGCTTAATAAATTCATCTCGTAAATTAGTCTCCATCTATGTAATTAGTTTTATAATTAACTCATATTTAGTTCTCCTAAATAACATCCGAACGTCCGATGTGACATGGACTAAAATTTAGTCCATGGAATCAAACACCCCCTTACTATAGGTCTTCCTCCTAGGCAGATTTTTTTTTAGTATAGGAGAAAAGGCGGCCAGCCAGCCAGGTTCATTGATAATAGCAAGTTGGTGGCCCCCCGACCCAGAATGCATATGGCTACAGGTTTGCAACGCAGCAGTCGCAAGAATAAGTGCAAAAAAATATGGGTAATGCCAATTCATGGATGAATAAGAATAACATGTGGTTCGTGGACGATTTGGACAATAAATAATCACCAAAAGAAAATATTCTTTAGAGATGCTGGATGAGCATGCCCCTAAAACTATATTGGATGAGCTCATTTATATTTTCTAAGCTTAGTCACCAGTAAATAAATTAAGAATTATTAATATGTTGTATTATTACTTAGTAATTGTGGTGACAAGATTAGGCTGTGTTTGGCATAGCTCCCAGGGGCTCCGGCTCCTCCGCGCAGTACTGTAGCACGAAGCCGTTTTGAATTTCGAGGCAGAAAATAAACTGAGAAGAGGAGGAGCCGATGAAGCCACGATTTCGAGCTTCCCATCCATGCAACCCCACCAAAACTTCCAGAACATGCCATCTATATGTTGGCACAAACCGCGGGGCAGTCTGAAGCAAGACACGGAGAAGGTCGGAATTGAAAGGATCAAGATGCCCAAGAGGAGGGGTGAATTGGGCTAATTCTAAATTTTCTTGCAATAATCAAATCCTACGGATAGCCCAATTAACCCCTTGTGCCTAGAAAAGTGTTTCTATCAAATTAACGCACAAAAGACTTGCAACCTATGTTCCAAACTTACTCTAGCATGGCAATTCTATGAAAGTAAAGACAAGTATTGAATTGCTCAAAGTAAATACTTAAAGTAAATGCTCAAAGTAAATAGAGAGAGGAACGCGGCGATGTTTTGCCAAGGTATCGGAGAGTCGTCACTCCCCACTAGTCCTCGTTGGAGCACCCACGCAAGGGCGTAGCTCCCCCTTGATCCGCGCAGGGATCAAGTGCTCTCTACGGGTTGATTCTTCGACACTCCGTCGCGGCGAATCACCCAAAGCCGCTCACAACTTGAGTTGGGTCATCCACAAGCTCCGTCGGGTGATCACCAAACTCCCAATCACCACCAAGCCGTCTAGGTGATGGCGATCACCAAGAGTAACAAGCACGAACTCTCACTTGACCTCGCGAAGCCTAATGAGACGATGGATGCACACTTGTCTACTCTTGATTCACTAATGAGGTTTCACTCTTGGATTCTCAAATCACAAACACCTCACTAGGACCTTGCTCTTCTTGGCACTCATAAACGTGTTTCTCAGCTGTTGGAGTGAGCAAAAGTAACTCCACACACGAGTGGAGCTTTTATTTATAAGGCAGCCTGAAAAACGAACCGTTATGAGCTTCTGCGGGGTGACCAGACGCTCTGGTCGTGTTGATCGGACGCTCCGGTCAGTTCAACCCGCGAACCAGTAGTAATGAGTTGACCGGACGCTGGCAGGGTTCGGTCAGCACTGACCAGACGCGTCCGGTCGCATAAAACCCTTACTGGAACCTTACTGGACTCGACCGGACGCTAAACCCTCAGGGTCCGGTCAGTACTGACCGGACGCGTCCGGTCACAGATTCCCTTCTCTAGAACCTTACTGGAGTCCACCAGACGCTACTTCTCAGCGTCCGGTCACTTAACCGATCTAGCGTCCGGTCACATCGAACGTTGTCTGCTTGATCAAATGAACTGACCGGACCCTGCGGCCAGCGTCCGGTCGCACCGAGGCCAGCGTTCGGTCAGTATTTGACCCTCCATTCACTTCCAACTCTCAAACATATGTGAATGAAGTTTGCTCCAAAGGATCTTAGGCATTCATAGGAGCTACCTAGAGCTAGTTTTAACAAGTGTGCACCACACCTAACTCACTAGGCTTAACTAGGTCAAGCTACCCATCCATACCCCCCTTAATAGTATGGCCAAAGGAAAAAACAAAGTCCTAAACTACTCTAAGTGTCTCTCCAACTCCAATCGATACTTAGAACTAGTCATCCTTAACCTTGTCGTCCATCCTTTGAAAACCGAAATGATTTCCATCGTAGGGGCATGACAACTTTGATTGCCCGATTGATCTCCATTACTATGACCTAATTTAATTGCATCTGCAAAACACACGTTAGTCATAGTAATCTTGTATTGTCATTAATCACCGAAACCCAACTAGGGGCCTAGATGCTTTCAATCTCCCCCTTTTTGGTGATTGATGACAATACCACCTCGAGTCTGTGAAAGAGTGAGGTTTTTGACGGGCTTAGTTCATATAAGCTTTTGTTGATAAGAACAAAAGTGTTAGTCAAGCTTATATGACCTAAGCCAACACAGTGTACTCAAAGAATATGAATTAAGCATGAGTACGAGTAACAAAGCTTATTTGCATCGGAGTAAAACTACGGAAGCAAAGGCAAATGAGCATTACACAAGTGATATGACACATAAATAATGTAAAGTAGAGAGCACACATGTCATATATCACAATCACGTAGATAGCTGAGTACGAGTAACAAAGCTCATTTGCATCGGAGTAAAACTGCGGAAGCAAAGGCAAATGAGCATTACACAAGTGATATGCACATAAATAATGTAAAGTAGAGAGCACACATGTCATATATCACAATCACATAGATAGCACTGTCACATAGATATAATAATATGCATGAAAGTAATCACACGAATGCATAAATAAGTGTATCTTACAAATAAAACTCCAAATGTATATAATATGCTAATACTATATAACTAGCTCCCCCTAGATCACGCTCCCCCTGAGTCTACATACTCAAACCCTCTCCCCCTTTGGCGTCAAACACCAAAAACTAAGGGTCGGTCGGTGGGGCTGCAGCGGATGAGTCGGGCGCTGAAGTACGTGGGGCAAGCTGGAACTGGGCACCATCATCATCTGACCTTGAGCTCTATACTGCCTCTATGGCAGGAAGTGTCGCTGAAGCGGTCTGGGTCTGAGCTGGGATAGGTGCTGCCTGTGAAGCTGCTGGTACATCTGTAGGATCTAATGATGCGACTGAGCTAGGAAGCCTCTAAGTAGTCACTGTGACTGGAGCTGCTATGGACAGACCGGCAGTATGCATATGAGGTGGTGTAGGCATGCCAGTCAGCTCACTGAAAGATGCTCCAAGACTCCTAGAGACTGACATGTCAGGCACAAATAGCGAGGGTGACTGCTCTGGTGAGAAACCCGTGTGATATGGAGTGAACTACGGGGCAACCACCGGTGAGGACAACCACCGGGACACTTGAACTGTAGGGGAAGCGAATGGATCTAGAGGCTGTCCCTGACTCTGAGGCCTGCTGGGCTGTATAGCTAGAGTCGTCGTGGTGGAGGTAGGCTGAGCAAGCTGGGGCGAAGACTGTGGTAGTGGGGCCCCAAGTGCTGTCACAACATGCTGCATAAAGCCCATAAGCTGCTGCTACATAAGTATCTGCTGGTGATGCATCTGTTGTTGCTACTGCTGAAGAAGCTGCTACTCCCTCTGGAACTCGTCCTGATGAGCCTGGAACTGTGCGAAGTTGGCAGCGGTCTCCTCTGCCTGTCGTGCCTGGTCCTGCTGCATCTGCTCAAGAATAGCTATCAATGCGGGGTCCATCTACAGTGCTGGTGGAGCTAAGCTGGAACTACTGGCCTCTGCATCATGTCTGCATGGAGGCATATGAGGAATCGGTAGATAGTCATCATCCGAGCTATCACTGGACTCGGTCATCTCCTGCTATGCCTCAAGCTGCTCCTCCTCTATAGCGGCGATGCCTCTAATGATCTCGTCCTGCTAAGCTGCTGACTCGGGAACATCTGGACGACGGCTGGGCCGAGCTGGTGCCTATGGAGTGCTGTGCCTGATCCTCTATGCCATGTTGTATGCTGGAAACTCTGTGGTGGCAGCCCTGTACTCGGCAACTAGCTCAGGAGTCCTGACCTGCACACACTTGAGCATCAAGAATGTGACCCAATGTGCATAAGGAAGCTATCGGCGACCCTTGAAACCCTCAGCAATAGTATCCTCCATCTCTGATAGAAGGAGGTCCCAAATATCGAATATGGTCTGCTGCATCAGGGCATTAAGAAGCCAGAGCTTTAAGCGAGTCAGGCCCTCCCTGTATCCCAACCCAGGAAGCAGTGTCCTCTTGATAATGGCCTCTAGCACTCTCGCTGTAGGAGTCAAGTCACTGGGGTTCCTGCTCGACCCCTCACCAAAGGGCTCCTTGAAGCAATGTCGCACTAAATCTGTAGGGGGCATCAACCCTCCATGAGGATGCCTGGGAGGCTCCTGCTGTCCATAGCATACCTCATGCAGCTTGATAGGCTGATCCTGTAGCCGCAGTATCTCCCGGGCCCTGGAGCTCCTCACCTGGTAATCTCTGTCGTTGAATGCAAAATGAATGAAGTTATGATGCAGATCAACGTAGAGTGAAGCATAGAACTGCCGGACCCAAGATGGCACATATACTCCTGTCCGGCCAATTAGATCTGCAAGCCCTGGTAAATATGACAAGTAGGGGCGAATGTGCTCTCTAGCTGCTGCCACAATAGACTCCAAACTGCAGACCCTCTGTGATCTGAACACTGCCCCACTGTTGATATAGGCATTGTAGAAGTCCTTCTAGAGCGGTGTATAGAACCCCTCAGCTGCTCTCTCATCCCTCCTTGGAGGGAACCACACGTCGAACTCAACAAAGCACAACTGGCGAACCTGCCTAGCTGTAGCGGCCCTCAAGTCGAGGTGTACCACTGAAGGTGGACCCTATGGTCTGGGCGAAGGACGTGACCCCCTACGCTGTGTAGCTAGCCTCGGTGGAACTGTAGCACTGGTACGACCTGAGCGGCATAGCTAGGGTGCCGGCTCAGTCTCCTCGGTCTGCTGACTCTCCTGAGTCTCCTGGGCTGGCTGAGACTCTGCTGGTGGGGGCTGCTGCTGTGCCTCCTGCTGGGATTCCCCCTGACGCTGAGGCTCCTCAATGGCGAGACGATGTCCTACCATCATGATAGTCCCAGGTGGACTACCATGAAGTCGCTCAATCTCCCTCAGTCTGTCCTACGTATCTGGTGCCAGCTGATCTGCTATGACGATTCCACTGTGGGCACCGCCTCTCTCGGCATGCTCTACGGCCTCTACAATAGCTGCTGCTCTCGCTGTCTCTGCGTCGGGGTACTTGTGCTTCTTGGATGTCACTTGCTTGGTTGACTTGCCCTTCAATCCTACAGGCTAGCGAGGCGGGGGCCTCCGATCATCATCACCTGGGCCACCACCAACGTTCTTGGTGCGAGCCATCTGATCTGACAAGAGGGTGAACTACCGCTGATGAAGATCAACAGACAAACTGACACTCTCGAGGCTTGGCCTTGATCCTTACTCACGAGCTTGGCTCCGAGTTGACTGCCAACTGCCATAAGAACCACAACGGCATCGACTCGTTGCACGATAGAATAGATAGATATACGAATAAATACAATATATCTACTAGATGTGAAAACCTAGGAAGCAAGCAATGTAGGTATGAAATTGTGACGACAGGCAAGCTACCTGACGATCCAGCGATCCGAGAAAAGGAAAGGCGACACTCGGGGGAACCCTTGGAACCGGCAGGGGCTAGGGTTATGAGGAACAACGATGAACTGGTGGCCCGAGAGGAGGTAGGCCTAAGGCACTGGAATCGACTTTGAATGAAGCTTGGTGCTAGAGGAACCGATGGCGGCACTGTCACAGAGAGCCGCACGGATCAGACACGCGCGCGAGCTAGGGTTGGTGCGGCACAGGGGCAAGCGCAGGCAGGGCAGGGCAGGCGTGGTGGCATGCGAAGCGAGCGCAAGGTGGTCGGCTCGGGGCTGCGGTGGCACAGCGAGTTACGGCGGCGCGGTGAGCTTGGGTGCGGAGGCTTAGGCGCGGGAGCGGCGGCACTAGCTAGGGCTCGGGGGCTTGGTCACAGCGGGATACGCGGAAAAGGATACAGCGGTTTGGTTAAATAGTTCCCCTAAACGCGACAGAAAAGGAAATGGAGAAAAGAGTCCTGAAGCCGCGCGAAATCCACTAACCGGATGCTCAGGTGGTAGCGACCGGACGCTACCACCCAGCGTCCGGTCGATTCCAGAGAGGTCCAATTCCTCTGGAATCGGGACCGGACGCGTCTGGTGGTCCATGACCAGACGCAGGCAGGGTCCAGTCAGTACAGCTTGTTCTTCCTTCGATCGACCGGACGCTGGATCCCCTCCTAACTGGACACACAAACGCAGCGTCCGATCACTCCTTCACCAGCAGTTCACCTCCTGTGAACTGACCGAACACTGGACAGCAGCGTCCGGTGCAACTTTTCCAGCAAATCTTCAACCTTCCTTCGCGCTGCCTGTTCCCAATCAAGTCCCAACTGGACTAAGACTCAAATAAACACCAATTGGGACTGATATGAGTGACCTCTCTCAAACCCTCATATTTTTCAAAATATTTTGCCTTAGGCTATTATTCTTTTTAAGAAAAATAGGTGATAAATGGGCAAATGGAACAAAACGACAAAACAACATTCATGCATATGCAATACTTGTAAGTAGATCTAGTTGCTTGTCAAGTTTGATCCAAGGTTAAGCTTCTTCACATGCTTTTCGGCGGTTATCTTAACCATGTTAGACAAGCCCTATATGCATTGCCACAAATTAAGCATGTTGTATATTACAATGAATGCAAGGGACAACACAAGCTCAGTTTTTAGTGAAGTTACTAAAATCAAGTATATTGAGCTCATTCCGCAATCTACAAAATGTAGCCTCATCTAGCGGTTTAGTGAAGATATCCGCTAATTGATCTTTGGATCTTACACCTTCTAGTGACATATCATTTTTAGCAACATGATCTCTTAGAAAGTGATGGCGGATATCTATGTGCTTGGTGCGAGAGTGTTGAACTGGATTATTTGCAAGTTTTACCGCACTTTCATTGTCGCACAAAAGAGGTACCTTTTCTAGAACAATACCATAGTCTAGCAAAGTTTGTTTCATGTATAATATTTATGCACAACAAGCACCTGCAGCAATGTATTCCGCTTCGGCGGTGGACAAAGCCACACTATTTTATTTCTTGGAGGACCAAGACACAAGTGATCTACCAAGCAAATGGCACCCTCTAGATGTGCTCTTTCTATCAACTTTGCATCTGGCGTAATCCGAATCGGAATAGCCAATTAATTCAAATAAAGCTCCTTTGGGACACCAAAGGCCAATGCTTGGTGTGTGCTTAAGATACCTAAGGATTCTTTTTACGGCAATTAAATGTTTTTCCTTTAGACTAGCTTGAAATCTAGCACACATACATACACTAAACATGATGTTGGGCCTAGATGCGGTTAAATATAACAAGCTACCAATCATAGAACGGTAGAGAGTTTGATCAACCGGGTTACCTCCCTCATCTAGGTCGAGATGTCCATTTGTAGGCATTGGTGTCTTGATTGGCTTACATTCATCCATCTTGAATCTCTTGAGAAGATCTTTTGTATATTTCTCTTGAGAGATAAAGGTGCCTTCTTTCATTTGCTTGACTTGAAAACCAAGAAAGAATGTAAGCTCACCAATCATTGACATCTCAAACTCCTTTGACATCAATTCACCAAATTCTTTGCATGAATCTTCATTTGATGATCCAAAGATGATATCATCAACATATACTTGACAAATGAAGATATGCCCATCAAGCTTCTTAGTGAATAGTGTGGTGTCGACCTTCCTAATGGTGAAGCCCTTCTCAATAAGGAAGTCCCGAAGGCGCTCATACCAAGCTCTTGGGGCTTGCTTAAGCCCAGATAGTGCCTTGAACAACCTATAAACATGATTAGGATATCTAGGGTCTTTAAACCCGGGAGGTTGATCAACATAGACTAGTTCATTAATAAAGCCATTTAAAAATGCACTTTTCATATCCATTTGATATAGTTTCATTTCATGATGTGATGCATATGCAAGAAGGATACGGATGGCTTCTAATCTTGCAACCGGTGCAAAGGTCTCTCCAAAATCCAAACCTTCAACTTGAGAGAACCCCTTTGCTACTAGTCTAGCCTTGTTCCTCACAACAACACCTTGATCATCTTGCTTGTTGTGGAACACCCACTTTATTCCAATGACTCTTGCACCTTTTGGTCGCTCTTTAAGAGTCCAAACTTTATTGCAAGTGAAGTTGTTCAACTCTTCATGCATGGCATTGATCTAATCCGGATCTTTAAGATCTTCTTCTACTTTGGTAGGCTCATAGCAAGAGACAAAAGAGTGATGAGCAATAAATGAAGTAAGTTTTTGAGATCGAGTCATTACACCCTTTGATGGACTCCCTATGATGAGATCTTATGGATGATCTTGTAGGAGAGGTGTATTTCTTCTATTGACCACTTGAGGAGGACGTTGTGGAGCATCAACATCTTGTGCTTGTACCACCATTTGCTTATGGGAGATATGAGTATCTTCATTTTCTACTCTTCCATCTTTTTCACCATCTTATGGTACACTTGATGAAGAAGGTTGGTTAATGACTTGTACATCATCTTCGTCATCTTTTGGCTTGATGTCTCCCACCAGAATATTCTTCATAGCCTCTCTCAATGGTTCATCACCTACATCATCAAGATTCTTATGTGCTCCTTGGGAGCCATTAGATTCATCAAATTCCACATCATATGTTTCTTCAACCAAGCCGGTGGCATGATTAAATACTCTATATGCTTTGGACTTCAATGAGTAACCAACAAGAAAACCTATATCACAACGTTTTTGGAACTTCCCTAGGTGTTGCCGCTTCTTGTAGATGTAGCATTTGCAACCAAACACCCTAAAGAATGAGACGTCCGGCTTCTTCCCATTGAGCAACTCATAAGGTGTCTTGCCAAGGAACTTTTGAAGGAATAGGCGGTTGGATGCATAACATACGGTGTTGATTGCTTCCGCCTATAGAGCTTCAGGGGTGTTGTACTCATCTAGCATTGTCCTTGCAAGAGTGATCAAAGTCTGATTCTTCCTCTCAACTACACCATTTTGTTGAGGAGTATAAGTTACGGAGACTTCATGTTTGATTCCAACTTTATCACAATAAGCTTCTATGTTTGTGTTGTCAAACTCTTTGCCATTGTCACTTCTTATTTTCTTGAGCTTCACTTCAAATTCATTTTAAGCTCTCTTGGCAAACTTTTTGAAGCAAGAGGCAACTTTGGATTTGTCATAAAGGAAGAACACCCATGTATATCTTGAATAGTCATCCACAATCACAAGACAATAGAGATTTCCTCCCAAACTCTTGTATGTTGTTGGTCCAAATAAATCCATGTGTAGGAGTTCTAGCACTCTTGTGGTTGACATGAAAGCTTTTGTTGGATGAGTGTTTGTAACTTGCTTGCCGGCTTGACATGCACTACAAAGCTTGTCCTTCTCAAACTTCACATCCTTCAACCCTCTCACCAAATCATTCTTCACAAGCTTCTTGAGTGAGCTCATCCCAACATGAGCAAGCCTTCTATGCCATAGCCACCCAAGTGTTGTTTTGGTGAATAGGCAAGTCTTCAAGTTTGCATTTTCAGAGGTAAAGTCAACTAGATATAAGTTGTTGTATCTAAATCTATTAAATATCACTTGATTGTCATCTACCTTGGATACAACAACCTCCTTCTCGGTGAATAAGCATTGAAAGCCAAGATCACACAATTGCCCAACGGATAGCAAGTTGAAGCTCAATGAAGCAACATAGAGCACATTGGAGATGGAATGATCATTTGATATTGCCACTTTGCCCAATCCTTTAACCTTGCCCTTTGAATTATCTCCAAATGTTATTTTCTCTTGTCCATCTACCTCTTCATCTAGTGAGGTGAACATACAAGGATCACCGGTCATATGTTGAGTGCAACCACTATCAATAACCTAATGACTTCCACTGGTCTTGTAGTTCACCTACACACATGAGATTCAAACTTTAGGAATCCAAACTTGTTGAGGACCCTTCACCTTCTCAACAAGTGACTTAGCCACTCAAATCTTCTTAGGCCTACTCTTGTTAGGGGTTCCTAAGAACATAACTTTTATCTTTCCACTAGAATCTTTTCTAAGCATGTAGTGAGCATTGAAAGCAAAAGGTCTAGCATGCTTGGGCAAGGGTTGTGGCGGTGGAGTTTGACACTCATGAGCAAAGTGGCCTTTTTGTCCACACTCAAAACATCTCTTTGGCTTTGGCTTTGGCTTTGATTGTTGATGTTGAGCTTGAGCCTTCTTCTTCTCTACACTTGCCACATATCCAATGCCACTTCTATCCATCTTCATAATGGTGTTCATGAGTAGCTCACTTTGGAGATGCTTGCCTCTAGCAAACTTGCTCAATCCCACCTTGAGATGCTCTTTTTCCATCTTGAGCTTCTTGTTCTCTTCCTTGAGAACATCATTGTTCTTCTCTACCTTGAGCTTCTTGTTTTCTTCTTTGAGCTTCTCATTCTCAAGGATTAACTCTTTGTCATGATCAAGAGTTTCTAGCACAATGGTGTTGTAGCTTTTCATCTCTTCAAGATCTTTCATGAGCTTCTCATTATCACTCTTGAGCTTGACATACTCATTATAATCATTGCACTCAACCACTTGCTTGCCTTTGCTACTAGATCCATGCTCAATGCTTTCATCAATTAAATCATCACATGAAGTAGCTATATCAATCTTGACAACATGGTTAGTAGCATCATGTGGCTCATTTGGTAAAAATTCTTGAGCAATAACAAGAGTATCATGATTAATCTTAAGAGTAGTGTATTCATCTTTTAGCTTGTTGTGGCTAGTGATGAGTTCATTGTGCACCCACTCAAGTTTATCATGTTTATCTTTAAGCTCTTTCTTGGAGGATTTGAGCTCCTTAAGTTTGGATGATATAGCATCATTAGTTTCTCGAAGCTCATCATTAGCCTTTTCCAATGTATCACACTTAGCTAAGAGTGAATCATTTTTAGCATCAAGCTTTTCATTGGTAGCTCTACTCTTTCTAATGATCTTAGTGTATTTTCTTAATATTTTGACAAGATCATCATATGTAGGTGAGTCATCATCATCGCTATCGCTATCATCATCACTAGCATGCTCATCATCACTACTATCATCACTCTTAGTTACCTTGCGTTCACCTTTGGCCATAAGGCATAGGTGTGTAGAGGATGATGGTGATGGTGGCGGTGAAGATGCAAGATCAATAGCAATGGCGGCCACCTTTTCATCGTCACAATCTTCATCGGATGATCCACTTGATGAATCTATGTCCGTGAGCCAATCACCGACAATGTAGGCCTTTCCACTCTTCTTCTTCTTGTGGAAGTCCCTCTTCTTGCCATCTCTCTTCTTGTATGGCTTGTTCTTTTTCTTCTCATCTTCATCTTCATTGCTTGAGTCATCTTTCTTGCCCTTGTTCTTGTTTTTGAACTTATCTTTCTTAGGCTTTGTGCATTGATGAGCTAGATGACCAAGTTCGCCACAATTGTAGCAATCCATCTCGGAGATTGGCTTTCTTCTTGAGCTAGTAAAGAACTTCTTCTTCTTGCCGTCAAACTTGATGCCACTCTTGTTTAGCTTCTTTAACATCTTGGCGGTCTTCTTCACCATGAGAGCAAGACTTTCTTCATCATCTTCATCACTTGAGCTCTCATACTTAAGTCTTGCTTTGCCCTTATCTTGGCTAGCTTTGAATGCTAAGTCCTTCTCTTTCTTCTTTGTAGAGGATGAGCCATCTTGTGGCGTGATGTGCATGTACATCTCATGAGCATTGATCTTTCCCAAGATTTGTGTCGGTGTAGCGGCGAAAAGATCACCTTGATGTAGCATGGTCACAATGTGTCCATATTTGTCAATGGGGAGGACACTCAAGATCTTTCTCACAACGTCGGATGGTGACATTTAAGTAAGTCCAAGCCCATTGACTTCCTCTACAAGAACATTTAAACGAGAATGTATTTCATTAGCACTTTCTTTGGGAAGCATCTCAAAAGAGTTTAGCTTTTTAATCACAAGATGATAGCGTTCCTCACGCTCACTCTTGGTTCCCTCATGGAGTGCACAAACATCCGACCATAGTGCATGGGCGTCTTTGTAGTTCCTTACACGATTGAACACATCTTTGCAAAGGCCTCTAAAGATGGTGTTGCGAGCCTTTGCATTCCATTTTTCATAATTTACCTCATCGCCTTGTAGGTTAGTAGCGCTTTGAGGTTTTGGGAAGCCTTGCGAGGCAGCTCTAAGAATACCAACGTCTAGAGCTTCTAAGTACGCTTCCATACGAATTTTCCAATATGGAAAGTCATCCCCCTCGAAGATAGGAGGAGGTCCATCCCCGTGAGACATCTTACTCTAAGCGGTTAAGCTTAAAAACGTGAGCACGATGCTCCGATACCAATTGAAAGGATCAAGATGCCCAAGAGGGGGGAGTGAATTGGGCTAATTCTAAATTTTCTTGCAATAATCAAATCCTACGAATAGCCCAATTAACCCCTTGTGCCTAGAAAAGTGTTTCTATCAAATTAACGCACAAAAGACTTGCAACCTATGTTCCAAACTTGCTCTAGCATGGCAATTCTATGAAAGTAAAGACAAGTATTGAATTGATCAAAGTAAATACTTAAAGTAAATGCTCAAAGTAAATGGAGAGAGGAACGCAGCGATGTTTTGCCAAGGTATCAGAGAGTCGTCACTCCCCACTAGTCCTCATTGGAGCACCCGCGCAAGGGTGTAGCTCCCCCTTGATCCGTGCAGGGATCAAGTGCTCTCTACGGGTTGATTCTTCGACACTCCGTCGCGGTGAATCACCCAAAGCCGCTCACAACTTGAGTTGGGTCACCCACAAGCTTCGTCGGGTGATCACCAAACTCCCAATCACCACCAAGCCATCTAGGTGATGGCGATCACCAAGAGTAACAAGCATGAACTCTCACTTGACCTCGCGAAGCCTAATGAGACGATGGATGCACACTTGTCTACTCTTGATTCACCAATGAGGTTTCACTCTTGGATTCTCAAATCACAAACACCTCACTAGGACCTTGCTCTTCTTGGCACTCACAAACGTGTTTCTCAGCTGTTGGAGTGAGCAAAAGTAACTCCACACACGAGTGGAGCTTCTATTTATAAGGCAGCCTGAAAAACGAACCGTTATGAGCTTCTGCGGGGTGACCGGACGCTCCGGTCGTGTTGACCGGATGCTCCGGCCAGTTCAACCCACGAACTAGTAGTAATGAGTTGACTGGACGCTAGCAGGGTCCGGTCAGCACTGACCGGACGCGTCCGGTCGCATAAAACCCTTACTGGAACCTTACTGGACTCGACCGAACGCTGAACCCTCAGGATCCGGTCAGTACTGACCGGACGCGTCCGGTCACAGATTCCCTTCTCTGGAACCTTACTGGAGTCGACCGGACGCTGCTTCTCAGCGTCCGGTCACTTAACCGATCCAACATCCGGTCACACCGAACGCTGTCTGCTTGATCAAATGAACTGACTGGACCCTGCGGCCAGCGCCCGGTCGCACCGAGGCCAGCGTTCGGTCAGTATTTGACCCTCCATTCACTTCCAACTCTCGAACATATGTGAATGAAGTTTGCTCCAAAGGATCTTAGGCATTCATAGGAGCTACCTAGAGCTAGTTTTAACAAGTGTGCACCACACCTAACTCACTAGGCTTAACTAGGTCAAGCTACCCGTCCATACCCCCCTTAATAGTACGGCCAAAGGAAAAACAAAGTCCTAAACTACTCTAAGTGTCTCTCCAACTCCAATCGATACTTAGAACTAGTCATCCTTAACCTTGTCGTCTATCCTTTGAAAACCGAAATGATTTCTATCGTAGGGGCATGACAACTTTGATTGCCCGATTGATCTCCATTACCATGACCTAACTTAATTGCATCTGCAAAACACACGTTAGTCATAGTAATCTTGTATTGTTATTAATCACCGAAACCCAACTAGGGGCCTAGATGCTTTCAGAAATAACTTGCGCTATCGATTTGATGAGAACTTCCTTCCCGCCAGCAGAAAGGCATTGTTCCATCCATCCTTGTACTCTGTCCCAGGCGCAGTCCTTTAAATATTTGAAGGCTACGTTTAACGATGATCCCACGTCTGAAGGCATACCTAAATATTTCTCCTTCAGTGTTTCATTCTGTACCTCAAGGATATCCTTGATCTCTCCTCCCAAGCTTTGACTACAACCCTTGCCAAAGTAGATCGAAGATTTGTCCATATTTATGTGTTGTCCCAAAGCTTGACAATAAGTGCTCAACACGTCCTTCACCTCTCGGGCGCATCCGCCTTGAAAAACAACAGGCTATCATATGCAAAGAGTTGATGGCTAACCGTCGGAGCTGACGGTGCCACCCTAATGCCATTGAGCGCTGATGATTGATTTCTTAATTTCAAGGGGCATGAAAGGACCTCTGCTGTTAACAAGAAAAGATAGGGTAAAATCGGGTTGCCTTGTCTAATTCCTCATGATGGCATAAATGATTCCAGGCAGCCACCGTTGATCTGAACTGAGAACGAAACTGACGTAACCAGCCTCATAATCATCTCCATCCAAACCCGATGAAAATCCAGCCGAAGCATAATAGCTCTCAAGTATGGCCATTCGACCCGGTCATACGCCTTTCGCATGTCCAACTTGAGTGCACAACATCTCTGGTCCCTGGCACGCTTTTTTTTCATAAAATGTAAACACTCATATGCCATGATAATATTTTCTGTAATCAGCCTACTAGGTACAAAAGCAGATTTCTCTTCTAAAATTATCTCAGGAAGGATCACCTTCAGTCTGTTCGCCATTGCCTTCGAAGATATTTTATAAATTACATTGCACAGGCTGATTGGAAGGAACTGAGTGAGGTCCTCCGGATTCTCCTCCTTCGGTATCAACACTAAAATCATGTCGTTGATCAGCTTATGATCATCATCCCCTCGTAGCACTCGTAGTACTACTGAGGTCACTTGTGTGTACCACACAATTTTCAGTGGCGTTGGAATAAGTGGGCCGGGGAAACCATCTGGTCCTGGGGCCTTCGTGGGAACATCTGGAACAACGCTTCCTTCACCTCTGTCCTCGAAAAAGGCCACAACAACTTGTCGTTCATCTTTGAGGAGATTCTCGTCGGGACTGTACTCAAAACAGGCTCCATACTGTGCACGCCTTTAGAACGAAATAATTTTCGATAGAAATTTGTTGCTAGCTCCCTCATCTCCTGCTCGTCCTCGGTAAACTCGCTCTCTTCAGCTTGGTGAATCTGTTTCTCCGTTGCCTACGGCTTGCACGTAGATGGAAGAACCAAGTGTTTCTATCACCCTCCGCAAGCAACATAATTCTAGACCTTTGCTGCCATAAAATCTCCTCTCTATGATTTAGCTCCAAAATACGTTCCTTGATCTTCAGCTCGGCATGAGAAGGTCCAACTCGCCGTGGGTCTTACTGAAGCCGCTCCAGCTCTGCGGTTAGCTTGCGCAGCTCCAATCGCACATTCCCAAATGACGACCGCTCCCAGGGGCCAGGGCTGCAGATGGTCGCTAACGTCCTTTAGCTTGCGCTGTAGATCAACCATGGTTGACGGCTCCGACCCTCGCTAGGCCTCCACCAATGAAGATGAGAAATTCTCATGGGTTTCCCACATGACCTCATACTTGAAGTTCTTCTTTTTAGTGCCCCTAGGCTCATCCGATCTCCAGGTAAGAGTAATAGGGCCATGATCTGGAGCAGCTGCAGAGTGGTGCCGGACCCTGGCAAGGGGATAGCGCACGGTCCAATCTGCTGTGGCCAACACTCTATCCAAACGAACCCGACAGAACGATCCGCCGGCAACCTTCTTTTCATAAGTCCACTTTCTTCCTTCAAAACCAAGGTCCACCAAACCATACACATCGATAGCCTCTCTAAAACCCTCCATTTGGGCATAGCTTCGCTCTTGCACACCGACATGCTCGGACCCATCAAGAACCTCATTGAAATCACCTATACACACCCAGGGAATTGAAGAGGAGACGAAGATTTAATGAATTTTAGAACATCCCACGTCTTATGCCTCTCGCTGGTCCTTGCTTCGTCATACACACAAGTTAGTCTCCATGGCTCTAGATCACCTTTTTGAACAATGACATCAACATGATATTGTGAGTAGGGTAAAATCTGTAAACTGATATTATTCTTCCAAAAAAATCCTAGGCCACCACTGCGACCTGAACTGCTAACAACAAAAGCAAAATCGAAACCCAAAGTGGTCTTCAATTGCTCCACCCTCGCCTTATGCACTTGAGTCTCCTGGACGCAATGTACAGAAGAGGCAACCCGCCTCGGCAATTCATGAAGCTCTTTCACTGTCGAGGCATTGCCAAGCCCGCGATAGTTCCAGCTTAAGCAACTCATTACGCTGGGCAGACTCCCTCCTCGAAGCCCGCCGGAAAAGAACTACACCGCTACTATCTTGCACCTTCGCCTTTTTCTTCACCAAAAAAGGTTCCGCCATCGCCGTCAAGATCAGCTTCCTCAAGTCCCAAACCTTAGGACCCGTCCCACCAAGGCCGGACAATTGCGCGCAGGTAGTCCCTTTGATCAGCCCGAGTGTGAGAGAGATAGGGAGGGTCGTGTAGGAGATCCGACGTCAGAGCCCTCCGTCGCCACAGCGTCGCCGGCGGAGTCGCCGATCCCGCGTCTTGCGGTCGCTCATACGTACGTCATGCAAATGCCTGAGTACGTAGTACATGCTATCAATATACCTAAACTCCTAACAAAAAAAAACTATCTACACATCTAGGCCCACGGCCCACTTCATATATACATTTAAAATTTTGAAAGTACTATGCATCAATCATTGGTTGAGTGGCCTTAGGCTGCTGTGGTGTACCGTGTACGTGTACATGCAGAGATGCGAAGGAAGCAGCCAAAAATGTTCCAACCAACGGTCAAAGGGAGCAAACAAATAATGTACACTAGCTACTCGTAGCTAGTAATTAAGCTATAGTACTCCGCATACACATCTTCAGCTGCTTCTGCCTCCAAGTAAAATATGGTCACACAGCTCATCATCGCCCCATGATGCCATTCCCCTCCTTTTCTCGCCAACGCTGAGCCTGTCCGGTCTCCGATCTCGGGGGCATAGTGCGAAAGCACTGTGTGCACCCCTTGAGCAACGCGTCGGCGTTGCCTCGCCCTTTGAGCGACCTCGCTTAGTTTACTGGCGATGGCTTTGAAGTTTTAGGGGAGGCCTGAGTGTGATGTTCTCCAAAAGCTCAGAAGGGGCCATCGGGTTGCTGGCCTAGTTTATTCCTGTACATGTTCAGAGCCAGAGTGTCTGGGTGATGCAAGAGGCTGGAGGGGAGTCATGCAGGATCACATGCAAAAGCATGAGAAAGAGATGATGCTGGGCCATGCGTGCACGGGTCTCCAGATGGAGAAGGTGTGCGTGGTCAATCCTCGCAATAGTCAATTGTGTGGTAGCTAGCTGCAGCTAACCCGAGGTTGATTGCTTCCCAAAGGTGGCTTGGCTATAGGGTGATTTGTTTTGCGAGGAGGGCCATACCATACCTCGGCAACGCGACAAAAGGTGCACCTTTATTTGTGATCCTACTTTGGTTCGCGGCTTTCTTGGTAATTGGTGGATGATGATCATTTGAGTATTGGATCGATGAGCAATCTTTGACCCCTCGGTGATTCTTGTTTTTTTTTTTAAATCTTTTGAGCAGATGGCCCGGCGGAAAACTTTTCTACCACACCCAAATGGCAAGATCTACGCCATCTAGCATTTACAAGAGTACCCAATATTTTCTTCTTAAAAATATGAAGTTTTACAACTCCTAAAAAAATATTGGGAGAAATAATAAAGACCATCTCCAAAAGTTTTTAATAATCCACTCTTAAAATATATAAGACAATTTTATATCAGAATCATATATTATTTTCTAAATTATCCTAACCACTTTTATATATTCTTTTTTTCTTGTACATTTGCATAAGGAACCATTTTCTACTCTTTATTCTTTCCATGCCCATCACCTTTAGATTGGCCGACAAACACGCGCGGGAGAGAGAAGATACGCGCGACTCGGAAGCGCGTTACTTTATGTAGAGCAGGTGACTTTTTTCAAGTTCTAAAAGATTAGGAGGATGTATTAGTAGTTATTGGAGAGATGTTTTTTCTTGATAAGGATTAGAAAAAGATTTAGGAAACTCTATGTCACGTGGTTTTCTTTCTTCTCCCTCCATTTTCTTCGCTACTACCGCTTGCGGGCACCACAGAGAAAGTTAAAAAAAGAACAAACACTCCACTAGTTAAGAACTCAAACCTCCCGGTCCAGGCAATTGTGATCTTTAATAACTAGGTTGGGCTGCCTGCTTATAGTGGACTGGGCTCTCCCCAAATGCTCATATCTCGAGCAAGGGCGTATGACCTATTGGGCTCACTAAGGTGCATCTAAACCATCTTGGGCTGCGGCCTTACTGGTTGGGCTAGTCCTTTTTTCTTTTTATTACGCGGCAGGCTTTCTCTTTTTTTTTTGTTTGACAGGTCAAATTTGCAGCGGCAAGATTTTAGTGAAAGAAATCAGAGGCGCTTGCGTTGCTAAAAAAAGAGAGGCGCTTGCATATATATGGGTGAAATGTCGTTTCTTTATGGATGAAATGTCGCCCCTATCTCGAAGGACAACTTGCTAGTAAAACTGCTGTTGTTGTTTTAGCCATGAAGGAACAATTCAACGCTTCGTTTTTGAATGTCATTGTGTTAAATTTCTTTGACGCCGCTTTTCTACTTCCAGAATTAGACTGCCGAGAGATTAAATCACCACTAGAGTGTATTTGTGAAGCAAGGTAATGTGCTAAAGTTGTTGATAAGTTTGTTCATCAATTTGTTGGGCCTTATGGCTAACAAATGCCGACCAAAAACTTTTTTGCAGGTTTTATTTAGGGGACGCACTAGCTATGGCATTGAGAACCATAGAAGCAACTTGAGGATCAGGAGGAATTGCAGATTTTAGCCCCGGAACTTAGACTCAATAGCTATGCAAATTCTTTTTACCTCCACAGATGGTAATTTATTTTCAGGATTGGTCAATAATGTTGAAATTTGTTCATGGTGCAGTTTTTAGAACTATTGTGTGTTTTTTTGTAGTCATGGTAACCTTTTTGTAATAACTACTCTCTCCATTCAAATTATAATTTTTCTGGTGCTCAAAAAAGAAAAAAAGAAAACAAAAAAATCAATTCATAGAATCGCAAAGGGGTGCTATACATAATTTTTTTCATCTTTAAGTTGTCGGGTATCGATATTAGGGATACTCAAAGCAAGGAAGTTAGCGCCCACGCTGACTTCTCCAGATGGCTCGAGACGTATTAAAAGGTCTCGCCCGACCTCGAGGCCGCGGGCTCCGTCTCGCCCAACCCCTTGGATGCGGGCTCCGTCTCGCTCGACCCTAAGGACACGGGTTTCGTCTCGCCTAAGGCCGCGGGCTCTGTCTCGCCCAACCTCGAGGCCGCGGGATCTGTCTTGCCCGACCTCGAGGCCGCGGGCTCCGTCTCGCCCGACTCCTTGGGTGCGGGCTCCGTCACGGCGAACCCGAGGATGCGGTTTCCGTTTCACCCAAGGTCACGGACTCCGTCTCGCCCGACCTCGAGGACGCGGGTTCCGTCTCGTCCGACGGGGACCCATACCGCCGCCAACCACTCTAGGTCCAAGCGTATGGGCCTGGGTCAAAACTCCGGCGCCAGGGAAGAGCCTAGCACGTCTCAATGTAACCCGTGGCCATGACGGGTCATACCTGGGGATTCACATCAAGAACAGTGTCGGGCGTGCCGGTGCTGTTCTGCCTAACCCTCGTACGGACGCTGACAGCACGTCAGTTCACCACGACGTCCGTCGGAACGGAGTGGAACGCCATGACCAGCAGATGACGCCGGCGCATGGTGCTAGTGACGAACAGGGCCACAGCATGGAGCCGTCCCTGTTGACATCTACAGGATCACGGGACTCGCATGAAGGAGAAGAAGGACCCGGCAACCCTAGAAGCATTCTTCTTGAAAGGTCCTAATGGCTAGAGGAGGGGATGAATAGCCTATTAAAAATTTCTACAACAACACTTAGCAAACCATTTAGACAAATATGAGGTGAAGCGAGTGTTGCGCTAGCCTACTAAAAATGCAAGCCACCTACCACAATTCTAGTTTCTAGTCTCTATCCACACAATGGCTATGTCACTACACTAAGTTAGTATGCTCCCAAATGCTAACTAAAGAGCCACAATAACCAAACTAATCAAGCTCTCACAACTAGCTACACTAAAGAGCTTGGCAACTAGTTTACGGTATTGTAAAGAGAGAGAGAGAGAGAGAGAGAGAGAGAGAGAGAGAGCTAGATGGTTATATCGTTGAGTCAAGGAATGAACCAATCAATCACAAGAATGAATACCAATGAATACCAATCACCTCATAATCAAATGTTGACACAATGATTTTTTTACCGAGGTTCACTTGCTTGCCGACAAGCTAATCCTCGTTGTGGCGATTTACTCGCTTGGAGGTTCACGCGCTAATTGGCATCACACGCCAAACCCTCAATAGGGTGCCATACAACCAACACAAGATGAGGATCACACAAGCCACGAGCAATTTACTAGAGTATCTTTTGACTCTCCGCCGATGAAAGATCAAGAATCCCTCACAATCACCACGATCGGAGCCAGAGACAATCACCAACCTCCCCTCGACGATCCTTGCTGCTCCAAGCTATCTAGATGGTGGCAATCACCAAGAGTAATAAGAGAATCCCATAGCGAAACACAAACACCAAGTGTCTCTAAATGCAATCGCTCAAGCGCTGCACTTGGATTCACTCCCAATCTCACAAAGATGATGAATCAATGATGAAGATGAGTGAGAGGGCTCTGGCTAAGCTCACAAGGTTGCTATGTCAATGCAAATGGCCAAGAGAGTGAGCTAGAGCCAACAATGGGGCCTAAATAGAGCCCCCATGAATAGAGACATTGGCTCTATGTTGCCTGAAAAGTCAGGATGACCAGACATGCCGGTCAGATCGACCGGACGCACCTGGTCCAGCGTCCTGTCAATGGATGCATGCCACATGTCGCATCCATTCCACCTCAGTCGTGGGATCTCAACGATCGTCTGTCGCACGCCAATGGTCAAGTATCGACCGGACGCAGCACTGTGAGATGACCGGACGCTGCAACACCTGAGTTCGGTCATTTCCAGAGAGCTCCCCGAGCCTCTATTTTGCGACCGAACGTGTCTGGTCCTAGGTGACCAGACTTGCCTCTGCGTCCGATCCCCTCTGGATCAACTCAGTGTGTTACATCAGCATACGTCATTACTGACCGAACACAGGCCCTGCGCGTCCAGTCACTTTTACAGTGTAGTGTCTGGTCAGCTCTGCGCTCGCGCGCCATCTGCTGCCACTGACCGGACACATCGGTCCTGCTAAGACCAGCGTCCGGTCAAACGCAGTGACACCTTCTCGCCTCCATTTCTTCACAAACTTCTTCTCCTTTGTAAATGTGCCAACACCACCAAGTGTACACCTTGTGCACATGTGTTAGCATATTTTCACAAATATTTTCAAAGGTGTTAGCACTCCATTAGATCCTAAGTGCATATGCAATGAGTTAGAGCATCTAGTGGCACTTTGATAACCGCATTTTGATACGAGTTTCACCCCTCTTAATAGTACGGCTATCAATACTAAATGTGATCACACACGCTAAGTGTCTTGATTACTTAAACCGAAAAGCTCCTATCAATTTCACCTTTGCCTTGAGCCTTTTATTTTTCCTTCTTCTTTTCCAAGTCCAAGCATTTGATCATCACCACGCCATCACCATCGTCATTGAAAGCATCTAGGCCCCTAGTTGGGTTTCGGTGATTAATAACAATACAAGATTACTATGACTAACGTGTGTTTTGTAGATGCAATTAAGTTAGGTCATGGTAATGGAGATCAATTGGGCAATCAAGGTTGTCATGCCCCTACGATAGAAATCGTTTTAGTTTTCAAAGGATGGACATCAAGGTTAAGGATGACTAGTTCTATGTCGATTGGAGTTGGAGAGACACTTAGAGTAGTTTAGGACTTTGTTTTTTTCCTTTGGCCATACTATTAAGGGGGGTATGGACGGGTAGCTTGACCTAGTTGAGTCTAGTGAGTTAGGTGTGGTGCACACTTGTTAAAACTAGCTATAGGTAGCTCCTATGAATGCCTAAGATCCTTTGGAGCAAACTTCATTCACATATGATCGAGAGTTGGAAGTGAATGGAGGGTCAAATGCTGACCGGATGCTGGCCCCGGTGCGACCGGACGCTGGCCGCAGGGTCCGGTCAGTTCATTTGATTAGCAGTCTGCGTTCGGTGCGACCGGACGCTGGAGAGGTCAAGTGACCAGACGCTAAAAGGCAACGTCCGATCGACTCCAGTAAGGTTCCAGAGAAGGGAATCTGTGACCGGACGCGTCCGGTCAGTACTGACCGGACCCTGAGGGTTCAGCGTCCGATCGAGTATAGTAAGGTTCTAGTAAGGGTTTAATGTGACCGGACGTGTCCGGTCAGTGCTGACCGGACCCTACCAGCGTCTGATCAACTCATTTTTACTAGTTCGCGGGTTGAACTGACCGGAGCGTCCGGTCAACATGACCGGAGCATCCGGTCACCCCCGCAGAAGCTCATTATGGTTTGTTTTTTCAGGCTACCTTTTAAATAGAAGCTCCACTCGTGTGTAGAGTCACTTTTGCTCATTCCAATAGCTGAGAAACATGTTTGTGAGTGCCAAGAAGAGCAAGGTCCTAGTGAGGTGATTGAGATTTGAGAATCCAAGAGAGTAGCCTCATTAGTGAATCAAGAGTAGCCAAGTGTGCATCTATCTTCTCATTAGGCTTCATGTGGTCAAGTGAGAGTTCATGCTTGTTACTCTTGGTGATCGCCATCACCTAGATGGCTTGGTGGTGATTAGGAGCTTGGTGATCACCCGGCGGAGCTTGTGGGTGACCCAACTCAAGTTGTGAGTGGCTTTGGGTGATTCGCCGTGACGGAGTGTCGAAGAATCAACCCGTAGAGAGCACTTGATCCTTGCGCAGATCAAGGGGGATCTACACCCATGTGTGGGTGCTCCAACGAGGACTAGTGGGGAGTGGCGACTCTCCGATACGTTGGCAAAACATCGTCGCGTTCCTCTCTCTCTTTACTTTGAGCATTTACTTTGAGTATTTACTTTGAGCAATTCAATACTTGTCTTTACATTCATAGAATTACCATGCTAGAGTAAGTTTGGAACATAGGTTGCAAGTCCTTTGTGCATTAGTTTGATAGAAACACTTTTCTAGGCACAAGGGGTTAATTGGGCTATCCGTAGGATTTGAGTATTGCAGGAAAATTTAGAATTAGCCCAATTTACCCCCCCTCTTGGGCATCTTGATCCTTTCAATTGGTATCAGAGCCTCGTGCTCACATTTTTAAGCTTAACCGCTTAGAGCAAGATGTCTTATGGGGATGGACCTCCTCCTACCTTTGAGGGAGATGACTTTTCATATTGGAAAATCCACATAGAGGCGTACTTAGAAGCTCTAGACGTTGGTATTCTTAGAGCCACCTCACAAGGCTTCCCAAAACCTCAAAATGCTACTAACCTACAAGGCGATGAGGTTAATTATGAAAAATAGAATGCAAAGGCTCGCAACACCATCTTTAGAGGCCTTTGCAAAGATGTGTTCAACCATGTAAGGAACCACAAAGACGCCCATGCACTATGGTCGAACATTTGTGCGCTCCATGAGGGAACCAAGAGTGAGTGTGAGGAACGCTATCATCTTGTGATTAAAAAGCTAAATTCATTTAAAATGCTTCCCAAAGAAAGTGCTAATGAGATGTATTCTCATTTAAATGTTCTTGTAGAGGAAGTCAATGGGCTTAGACTTACTCAAATGTCACCATCCGATGTTGTGAGAAAGATTTTGAGTGTCCTCCCCATTGACAAATATGGGCACATTGTGACCATGCTACATCAAGGTGATCTTTCCGCTGCTACATCGACATAAATCTTGGGAAAGATCAATGCTCATGAGATGTACATGCATATCACGCCCCAAGATGGCTCATCCTCTACAAAGAAGAAAGAGAAGGACTTAGCATTCAAAGCTAGCGAAGATAAGGGCAAAGCAAGACTTGAGTATGAGAGCTCAAGTGATGAAGAAGATGATGAAGAAAGTCTTGCTCTCATGGTGAAGAAGACTGCCAAGATGCTAAAGAAGCTAAACAAGAGTGGCATTAAGTTTGATGGCAAGAAGAAGAAGTTCTTCACTAGCTCAAGAAGAAGCCAATCTCCAAGATGGATTGCTACAATTGTGGCGAACTTGGCCATCTTGCTCATCAATGCACAAAGCCCAAGAAAGACAAGTTTAAGAACAAGAACAAGAACAAGGGCAAGAAAGATTACTCAAGCAATCATCGGTTAAAGATAACCACAAGAAGAAGAAGAGTGGAAAGGCCTACATCGTTGGTGATTGGCTCACGGACATTGATTCATCAAGTGGATCATCTGATGATGATAGTGACAATGAAAAGGTGGCCGCCATTGCTATTGATCTTGCATCTTCACCGCCACCATCGCCATCATCCTCTACACACCTATGCCTTATGGTCAAGGGTGAACGCAAGGTAACTAAGAGTGATGATAGTAGTGATGATGAGCATGCTAGTGATGATGATAGTGATAGCAATGATGATGATTCACCTACATATGATGATCTTGTCAAAATACTAAGAAAATACACTAAGATTATTAGAAAGAGTAGAGCTACCAATGAAAAGCTTGATGCTAAAAATGATTCAGTCTTAGCCAAGTGTGATACATTGGAAAAGGCTAATGATGAGCTTAGAGAAACTAATGATGCTATATCATCCAAACACTCAAGGAGCTCAAATCTTCCAAGAAAGAGCTTAAAGATAAAACATGCATAAACTTAAGTGGGTGCATTGAATGAACTCCATCACTAGCCCAACACAGCTAAAAGATGAATACACTATCTCTTAAGATTAATCATGATACGCTTTTTAATTTGCTCAAAGGAATTTTTACAAATGAGCCACATTGATGCTACTAACCATGTTGTTTAAGATTGATATAGCTACTTCATGTGATGATTTAATTGATGACCGGAGCATTGAGCATGATCTAGTAGCAAAGGCAAGCAAGTGGTTTGAGTGCATGACTATGATGAAGTATTGTCCACAGCTAAAGAGTGATAAAGAAGCTCATGAAAGATCTTGAAGAGGATGAAAAGCCACAAACAGCTATTGTGCTATAACTTCTTGATCATGATAAAAGAGTTGATCCTTGAGACTGAGAAGCTTAAAGGAGAAAACAGAAGCTTCAAGGAAGAAAAAGAAAGATGATGCTCTAAAAGAAGAAAATAAGAAGCTCAAGTTGGAGAAAGAGCATCTCAAGATGGATTGAGCAAGTTTGCTAGAGGCAAGCATCTCCAAAGTGAGCTTACTCATGAACACCGTCATGAAGATGGATAGAAGTGGCAATTGGATATGTGGCAAGTGTAGAGAAGAAGAAGGCTCAAGCACAACATACAACAATCAATAGCACCAAGCCAAAGCCAAAGAGATGTTTGAGTGTGGACAAGAAGGCCACTTTGCTCATGAGTGTCAAACTCCACCACCACAACCCTTGCCCAAGCATGCTAGACCCTTTGCTTTCAATGCTCACTACATGCTTAGAAAAGATTCTAGTGGAAAGATGAAAGTCATGTTCTTAGGACCCCCCAACAAGAGTAGGCCTAAGAAGATTTGGGTGGCTAAGTCACTTGTTGAGAAGGTGAAGGGCCCTCAACAAGTTTGGATTCCTAAAGTTTGAATCTCATGTGTGTAGGTGAACTACAAGACCGGTGGAAGTCATTGGGTTATTGATAGTGGTTGCACTCAACATATGACCGGTGATCCTCGTATGTTCACCTCACTAGATGAAGAGGTAGATGGCAAGAGAAAATAACATTTGGAGATAACTCAAAGGGCAAGGTTAAAGGATTGGGCAAAGTGGCAATATCAAATGATCATTCCATCTCCAATGTGCTATATTGCTTCATTGAGCTTCAACTTGCTATCCGTTGGACAATTGTGTGATCTTGGCTTCCAATGCTTGTTCACCGAGAAGGAGGTTGTTGTATCCAAGGTAGATGACAATCAAGTGATATTCAATGGATTTAGATACAACAACTTATATCTAGTGACTTCACCTCGAAGATGCAAATTTGAAGACTTGCCTATTCACCAAAACAACACTTGGGTGGCTATGGCATAGAAGACTTGCTCATGTTGGGATGAGCTCACTCAAGAAGCTTATGAAGAATGATTTGGTGAGAGGGTTGAAGGATGTGAAGTTTGAGAAGGACAAGCTTTGTAGTGCATGTCAAGCCGGCAAGCAAGTTGCAAACACTCATCCAACCAAAGCTTTCATGTCAACCACAAGAGTGCTAGAACTCCTACATGGATTTATTTGGACCAACAACATACAAGAGTTTGGGGGAATCTCTATTGTCTTGTGATTGTGGATGACTATTCAAGGTATACATGGGTGTTCTTCCTTCATGACAAATCCGAAGTTGCATCTTGTTTCAAGAAGTTTGCCAAGAGAGCTCAAAATGAATTTGAAGTGAAGCTCAAGAAGATTAGAAGTGACAATGGGAAAGAATTTGACAACACAAACATGAAGCTATTGTGATGAAGTTGGGATCAAGCATGAAGTCTCCGCAACTTATACTCCTCAACAAAATGGTGTAGTTGAGAGGAAGAACCGGACTTTGATCACTCTTGCAAGAACAATGCTAGATGAGTACAACACCCCCAAAGCTCTATGGGCGGAAGCAATCAAATCGTCTATTCCTTCAAAAGTTCCTTGGCAAGACACCTTATGAGTTGCTCAATGGGAAGAAGCCGGACGTCTCCTTCTTTAGGGTGTTTGGTTGCAAATGCTACATCTACAAGAAGCGGCAACACCTAGGGAAGTTCCAAAGACGTTGTGATATTGGTTTTTTTGGTTACTCATCAAAGTCCAAAGCATATAGAGTATTTAATCATGCCACCGGCTTGGTTGAAGAAACATATGATATGGAATTTGATGAATCTAAGCTCCCAAGGAGCACATGAGAATCTTGATGATGTAGGTGATGAACCATTGAGGGAGGCTATGAAGAATATTCGGTGGGAGACATCAAGCCAAAAGATGATGAAGATGATGTACAAGTCATTGACCAACCTCTTCATCAAGTGTGCCACAAGATGGTGAAAAAGATGGGAGAGTAGAAAATGAAGATACTCATATCTCCATGAGCAAATGGTGGTACAAGCACAAGATGTTGATGCTCCACAACCTCCTCCCCAAGTGGTCAATAGAAGAAATACACCTCTCCTACAAGATCATCCACAAGATCTCATCATAGGGAGTCCATCAAAGGGTGTAATGACTCGATCTCAAAAACTTACTTCATTTATTGCTCATCACTCTTTTGTCTCTTGCTATGAGCCTACCAAGGTAGAAGAAGCTTTAAAGATCGGATTGGATCAATGCCATGCATGAAGAGTTGAACAACTTCACTCGCAATGAAGTTTGGACTCTTGAAGAGCGACCAAAAGGTGCAAGAGTCATTGGAACAAAGTGGGTGTTCCGCAACAAGCAAGATGATCAAGGTGTTGTTGTGAGGAACAAGGCAAGACTAGTTGCAAAGGGGTTCTCTCAAGTTGAAGGTTTGGATTTTGGAGAGACCTTTGCACGGTTGCAAGATTAGAAGCCATCCGTATCCTTCTTGCATATGCATCACATCATGAAATGAAACTATATCAAATGGATGTGAAAAGTGCATTTTTAAATGGCTTTATTAATGAACTAGTCTATGTTGATCAACCTCCCGGGTTTGAAGACCCTAGATATCCTAATCATGTTTATAGGTTGTCCAAGGCACTATATGGGCTTAAGCAAGCCCCAAGAGCTTGGTATGAGCGCCTTCGGGACTTCCTCATTGAGAAGGGCTTCACCATTGGGAAGGTCACACACTATTCACCAAGAAGCTTGATGGGCATATCTTCATTTGTCAAGTATATGTTGATGATATCATCTTTGGATCATCAAATGAAGACTCATCAAAGAATTTGGTGAATTGATGTCGAAGGAGTTCGAGATGTCCATGATTGGTGAGCTTACATTCTTTCTTGGTTTTCAAGTCAAGCAAATGAAAGAAGGAATCTTCATCTCTCAAGAGAAATACACAAAAGACCTTCTCAAGAGATGAAAAGCCACAACATCATTGTGCTAGAAACTCTTGATCATGACAAAGAGTTGATCCTTGAGAATGAGAAGCTTAATGAAGAAAACAAGAAGCTCAAGGAAGAAAAGAAAGATGATGCTCTAAAAGAAGAAAATAAGAAGCTCAAGTTGGAGAAAGAGCATCTCAAGATTGGATTGAGCAAGTTTGCTAGAGGCAAGCATCTCCAAAGTGAGCTACTCATGAACATCATCATGAAGATGGATAGAAGTGGCATTGGATATGTGGCAAGTGTAGAGAAGAAGAAGGCTCAAGCTCAACAACAACAATCAAAGCCAAAGCCAAAGCCAAAGAGATGTTTTGAGTGTGGACAAGAAGGCCACTTTGCTCATGAGTTAAACTCCACCACCACAACCCTTCCCAAGCATGCTAGACCCTTTGCTTTCAATGCTCACTATATGCTTAGAAAAGATTCTAGTGGAAAGATGAAAGTCATGTTCTTAGGACCCCCCAACAAGAGTAGGCCTAAGAAGATTTGGGTGGCTAAGTCACTTGTTGAGAAGGTGAAGGGCCCTCAACAAGTTTGGATTCCTAAAGTTTGAATCTCATGTGTGTAGGTGAACTACAAGACCGGTGGAAGTCATTGGGTTATTGATAGTGGTTGTACTCAACATATGACCGGTGATCCTCGTATGTTCACCTCACTAGATGAAGAGGTAGATGGGCAAGAGAAAATAACATTTGAAGATAACTCAAAGGGCAAGGTTAAAGGATTGGGCAAAATGGCAATATCAAATGATCATTCCATCTCCAATGTGCTATATGTTGCTTCATTGAGCTTCAACTTGCTATCCGTTGGACAATTGTGTGATCTTGGCTTCCAATGCTTGTTCACCGAGAAGGAGGTTGTTGTATCCAAGGTAGATGACAATCAAGTGATATTCAATGGATTTAGATACAACAACTTATATCTAGTGGTCTTCACCTCTGAAGATGCAAATTTGAAGACTTGCCTATTCACCAAAACACACTTGGGTGGCTATGGCATAGAAGACTTGCTCATGTTGGGATGAGCTCACTCAAGAAGCTTATGAAGAATGATTTGGTGAGAGGGTTGAAGGATGTGAAGTTTGAGAAGGACAAGTTTGTAGTGCATGTCAAGCCGGCAAGCAAGTTGCAAACACTCATCCAACCAAAGCTTTCATGTCAACCACAAGAGTGCTAGAACTCCTACACATGGATTTATTTGGACCAACAACATACAAGAGTTTGGGAGGGAATCTCTATTGTCTTGTGATTGGATGACTATTCAAGGTATACATGGGTGTTCTTCCTTCATGACAAATCCGAAGTTGCATCTTGTTTCAAGAAGTTTGCCAAGAGAGCTCAAAATGAATTTGAAGTGAAGCTCAAGAAGATTAGAAGTGACAATGGGAAAGAATTTGACAACACAAAATGGAAGCTTATTGTGATGAAGTTGGGATCAAGCATGAAGTCTCCGCAACTTATACTCCTCAACAAAATGGTGTAGTTGAGAGGAAGAACCAGACTTTGATCACTCTTGCAAGAACAATGCTAGATGAGTACAACACCCCCAAAGCTCTATGGGCGGAAGCAATCAAACCGCCTATTCCTTCAAAAGTTCCTTGGCAAGACACCTTATGAGTTGCTCAATGGGAAGAAGCCGGACGTCTCCTTCTTTAGGGTGTTTGGTTGCAAATGCTACATCTACAAGAAACGGCAACACCTAGGGAAGTTCCAAAGATGTTGTGATATTGGTTTTCTTATTGGTTACTCATCAAAGTCTAAAGCATATAGAGTATTTAATCATGCCACCGGCTTGGTTGAAGAAACATGTGATATGGAATTTGATGAATCTAACGGCTCCCAAGGAGCACATGAGAATCTTGATGATGTAGGTGATGAACCATTGAGGGAGGCTATGAAGAATATTCTAGTGGGAGACATCAAGCCAAAAGATGATGAACATGATGTACAAGTCATTGACCAACCCTCTTCATCAAGTGTGCCACAAGATGGTAAAAAAGATAGGAGAGTAGAAAAAAGATACTCATATCTCCCATGAGCAAATGGTGGTACAAGCACAAGATGTTGATGCTCCACAACCTCCTCCCCAAGTGGTCAATAGAAGAAATACACCTCTCCTACAAGATCATCCACAAGATCTCATCATAGGAAGTCCATCAAAGGGTGTAATGACTCGATCTCAAAAACTTACTTCATTTATTGCTCATCACTCTTTTGTCTCTTGCTATGAGCCTACCAAGGTAGAAGAAGCTATTAAAGATCTGGATTGGATCAATGCCATGCATGAAGAGTTGAACAACTTCACTCGCAATGAAGTTTGGACTCTTGAAGAGCGACCAAAAGGTGCAAGAGTCATTGGAACAAAGTGGGTGTTCCGCAACAAGCAAGATGATCAAGGTGTTGTTGTGAGGAACAAGGCAAGACTAGTTGCAAAGGGGTTCTCTCAAGTTGAAGGTTTGGATTTTGGAGAGACCTTTGCACCGGTTGCAAGATTAGAAGCCATCCATATCCTTCTTGCATATGCATCATATCATGAAATGAAACTATATCAAATCGATGTGAAAAGTGCATTTTTAAATGGCTTTATTAATGAACTAGTCTATGTTGATCAACCTCCCGGGTTTTGAAGACCCTAGATATCCTAATCATGTTTATAGGTTGTCCAAGGCATTATATGGGCTTAAGCAAGCCCCAAGAGCTTGGTATGAGCGCCTTCGGGACTTCCTCATTGAGAAGGGCTTCACCATTGGGAAGGTCGACACCACACTATTCACCAAGAAGCTTGATGGGCATATCTTCATTTGTCAAGTATATGTTGATGATATCATCTTTGGATCATCAAATGAAGACTCATACAAAGAATTTGGTGAATTGATGTCGAAGGAGTTCGAGATGTCCATGATTGGTGAGCTTACATTCTTTCTTGGTTTTCAAGTCAAGCAAATGAAAGAAGGCATCTTCATCTCTCAAGAGAAATACAAAAGACCTTCTCAAGAGATTCAAGATGGATGAATGTATGCCAATCAAGACACCAATGCCTACCAATGGACATTCGACCTAGATGAGGGAGGTAACCCAGTTGATCAAACTCTCTACTATTCTATGATTGGTAGCTTGTTATACTTAACCGCATCTAGACCTGACATCATGTTTAGTGTGTGTATGTGCTAGATTTCAAGCTAGTCCTAAGGAAAACACATTTAATTGCCGTAAAAAGAATCCTTAGGTATCTTAAGCACACACCAAGCATTGGCCTTTGGTATCCCAAAGGAGCTATATTTGAATTAGTTGGCTATTCCGATTCGGATTACGCCGGATGCAAAGTTGATAGAAAAAGCACATCCGGAGGGTGCCATTTGCTTGGTAGATCACTTGTGTCTTGGTCCTTAAGAAACAAAATAGTGTGGCTTTGTCCACCGCCAAGCGGAATACATTGCCGCGGGTGCTTGTTGTGCACAAATTTTATACATGAAACAAACTTTGCTAGACTATGGTGTAGTTCTAAAAAAAGTACCTCTTTTGTGCGACAATGAAAGTGCGGTAAAACTTGCAAATAATCTGGTTCAACACTTGCACCAAGCACATAGATATCCGCCATCACTTTCTAAGAGATCATGTTGCTAAAAATAATATATCACTAGAAGGTGTAAGAACCGAAGATCAATTAGTGGATATCTTCACTAAACCGCTAGATGAGGCTACATTTTGTAAATTGCGGAATGAGCTCAATGTACTTGATTTTAGTAACTTCACTAAAAATTGAGCTTGTGTTGTCCCTTGCATTCATTATAATATACAACGTGTTTAATTTTTGGCAATGCATATAGGGCTTGTCTAACATGGTTAAGATAACCACCAAAAAGCGTGTGAAGAAGCTTAACCTTGGATCAAACTTGACAAGCAGCTAGATTTACTTACAAGTATTGCATATGCATGAATGTTGTTTTGTGTTTTGTTCCATTTGCCCTCTTACCTATTTTCTTAAAAAGAATAATAGCCTAAGGCAAAATATTTTGAAAAATATGAGGTTTGAGAGAGGACACTCACATCAGTCCCCATTGGTGTTTATTTGGATCTTATTCAATTGGGACTTGATTGGGAACAGGCAGCGCGAAGGGACTTGAATTTGAATTTGCTGGAAAAGGTGCACCGGACGCTGCATCGGACGCTGCTGTCCAGCATCCGGTCAGTTCACAGGAGGTGAACTGCTGCAGAAGGAGTGACCGGACACTGCGTTTGTGCGTCCGGTCAGGAAGGGATCCAGCGTCCGGTCAATTGAAGGAAGAATAGGCTGTACTGACCGGATCTTGCCTGCGTCCGGTCATGGACCACCAGACGCATCCGGTCCTGATTCCAGAGGAATTGAACCTCTCTGGAATCGACCGGATGCTGGGTGGTAGCGTCCGGTCGCTACCACCAGAGCATCCGGTCAATGGATCTCACGTGGCTTCAGGTCTCTTTTCTGTTTCCTTTTCTGTCGCGTTGGGGGTTCTCATTTAACCACGACCATCGTGGTTTTTAGGCCTAACCCTAATCACCATAACCGCCACCTCTGGCTCTCCCGTGCCCAAGCCACCGTGCCGCCGCAGCTGAGCACCTTGCGCCAGCCACGCACGCCACCGCGCCTCCCCTGCCTACGCTCACCCCTACCTTGCTCGCCACCACGTCACCGTAGAGGAGCCCACTGCCGAGTCTCTCCGCGCGTCCAAGCCGCACACGCCAGCAACCTCCTTGCTCGCTCACCGCGCACCCTCCGTGCCAGCGCTGCCATCGGCTCCCTAGGCACCGAGGGTCTCTCAAGGCCGTTGATCCAAGCCCTAACCCTTGCCTCCTCCATCGTTGGTAAGGCCCGACCTTTGATCCAAATTTGATTTGCCTGTGTGATAGATAAATTGCAATGCACTGATTTCCAATCGCATTCAGGGCTTTCGATCTACCCTAGCCAGTTCAGGGTTCCCCCCGCGTGACGTCTTTTCTTTTTCTGGATCGCTGATCGTCAGGTAGCTTGCCGTCATCTCAATTTCATACCTACATTGCTTGCTTCCTAGGTTTTTGCATCTATTAGATATATCGTATTTATTCGTATATCCATCTATTCTATCATGCAGCGAGTCGGTGCCGTTGAGGTTCTGTGGCAGTTGGCAGCCAACTCAAAGCCAAGCTCGCGAGTATGGATTGAGGCCAAGCCTCGGAGTGTCAGTTTGACAGTTGATCTTCATCAGCGGCAGTTCATCATCTTGTCAGATCAGATGGCTCACACCAAGAACGTTGGTGGTGGTCCGGTGATGATGACCGGAGGCCCCTGCCTCGCAAGCCTGTAGGACCGAAAGGCAAAGCAACAAAGCAAGTGACATCCAAGAAGCGTAAGTACCCCGACGCAGAGACAGCGAGAGCAGCTATAGTCGCTGAGGCCATAGAGCGTGTCGAGAGAGGAGGCACTCGCAGTGGTGTTGTCATAGCAGATCCACAGCTCACACCAGCACAGAGGGCAGTAGTTGAGGAGGCTGAGCGTCATCATGGTGGTCCACCTAGGACTATCATGATGGCAGGACGTCGACTGGCTATTGAGGAGGCTTGACCTCAGGGGGAGTCCCAGTAGGAGGCACAGCAGCCCCCACCAGCAGAGCCTCAGCCAGCTCAAGACACTCAGGAGGGTCAACAAGCCGAGGAGACCGAGCCAGCACCCCAGCTACGCCGCTCTAGTCATACCAGTGCTATAGTTCCACCGAGGCTAGCTACATAGCGCAGGGGTTCACGCCCACCACCCAGATCATAGGGTCCACCTCCAGTGGTACACCTCGACTTGAGGGCCGCCACAGCCAGATAGGTTCACCAGTTGAGGTTTGTTGAGTTCGATGTGTGGTTTCCTTCGAGGAGGGATGAGAGAGCAGTAGAGGGGTTCTACACGCCGCTCTAGGAGGATTTCTATAATGCCTATCTCAGCA